>NC_137605.1:54286286-54321286 GCF_963280865.1 Gymnoscopelus braueri | reverse complement strand
CACCCCTCAGACTGAGGTGACCCCAATCCCTGGGAGGTCATGAGAGAGTTGGGCTTGGAGAGGGTGGGGGTCAGACCCTGACCCCGGCCCGCCCGCCCAGCCGGGGGTTTGAGGTTCATTGTCACCAAGTTAGACTTGAACTTCACAACACGTACACAGTACACACACACACACACACACACACACACACACACACACACACACACACACACACACACACACACACACACACACACACACACACACACACACACACACACACACACACACACACACACACACACACACACACACACACACACACACACACACACACACACACACAAAGACAAACACTGACTACTTAATCCCATCATAGACTCTCTCCTCTTCTTCAGGCCTCTCAAATCTGATTTAGTTAATTAGGCTATTAATTAGATACCAGTGGGTGGCTGGTGAGTTAATGCAAATTGGCCACTACAAATGACACACAGGAAGTGTGGACAAGAACACACATCTGTTACTAATTAACCCATTAAGACCTGAAGCCCATTCTACAAATGTCTTCTAAATCCCAACAGTATTCTGAAAAAAACGTATGTTTCTATATCAGTGGTGCTCAAACTTTTTCATGTCAAGGACCCCCAAAATTATATGTATTTGGCCGCCGACCCCCATCTCAAAATATTTTGTTCCAGGGACCCCCAGAAGCAAAAATAAAAATAAAATGTTCGCTTTAGAAGAATAAATATTCAAAGATTTGCACACATTTTCACGATTTTTCTAAAATAGCAGATCTACAAGCTCATAGCGCGGCACTCAGTGCCGCGCTATGAGCTTGTATATCTGCTATTTTTGAATAGCTCAAAGTGTAAAATAATGCTTTTTTAGCTCAAATCCAAAAGTGACACAGATGCGTTCCAGGTCTTAATGGGTTGAAGTACAGAGTAGTATCACACAGCTAATACAACACACACTATAGAATAAAGCTGGGTAATATATTGATACAGGCTAAATATCAATATTGTGATCATATGAGACAAAATAAAACTGATTTTGGTTATTGCAATATTGTGATGTACGTGTATGTAGCATGTAAGAGCAATGCACAATGTCATATTCCTCATTATGTGAAAACTTTTGACCAATAAACATTCTGATTCTGATTACATGTCGTCTTAAAATGACAGAAAAGTGAAACTCTTTGTAACTTATTGGACTGTTCTAGCTGAGTGAAATTAAGTCAGTGTCTCTACAGTACCAGTTTGGACATCACATCCATATGACTAATTTCACTCTTTAAAACACTAAAACATTGTGATATTTGATTTGGTCATTTTCTCCCAGCGCTGCTACAGACCAGCTTAACACAACATACACACTACAGACCAGCTAAACACAACATACACACACACACACTACAGACCAGCTAAACACAACATACACTACAGACCAGCTAAACACAACATACACACACACTACAGACCAGCTAAACACAACATTCACACTACAGACCAGCTTAACACAACATAAACACTACAGACCAGCTAAACACAACATTCACACTACAGACCAGCTTAACACAACATAAACACTACAGACCAGCTAAACACAACATTCACACTACAGACCAGCTTAACACAACATAAACACTACAGACCAGCTAAACACAACATACACACACACTACAGACCAGCTAAACACAACATAAACACTACAGACCAGCTAAACACAACATTCACACTACAGACCAGCTTAACACAACATAAACACTACAGACCAGCTAAACACAACATAAACACTACAGACCAGCTTAACACAACATAAACACTACAGACCAGATACCAGCTAAACACAACATTCACACTACAGACCAGATAAACTACAACAGACCAGCTAAACACAACATTCACACTACAGACCAGCTAAACTACAACAGACCAGCTAAACACAACATTCACACTACAGACCAGATAAACTACAACAGACCAGCTAAACACAACATTCACACTACAGACCAGCTAAACTACAACAGACCAGCTAAACACAACATTCACACTACAGACCAGCTAAACACAACATTCACACTACAGACCAGCTAACACAACATTCACACTACAGACCAGCTAAACTCTGCAACAGACCAGCTAAACACACTACAGACCAGCTTAACATAATATTTAATATTTAATGTTTAATTGTATCCATTTGTAACTCTGAGAATGGATGGACCCTTATGGGTCCATGTGTACAATCTCAGAGTTAAATGAACACTGAGTATTTTACTGGGTAACATTAATATATATGTGGTACTGGTTAGATAAAGGTAGTTCTGACTCAACTCATTCAAACCCAGTGACCAACAGACTGTGGTTGTACTGGTCAGCTCCCAGTGACCAACAATAGAAGATCTTGCTTTTACTGGGCATTTCCCAGTACAACAGTATCATGTGGTTTTACTGGTCAGCTCCCAGTACAAGGCCTTGGTTTTACTGGTCAGCTCCCAGTGACCAACAGCATCAGACTGTGGTTTTACTGGTCAGCTCCCAGTGTGAATAACCATGAAAGCAGCTTATGTTTGCCATGATTCCCAGTAAAACCCCAGTTATCTCCGGTTCCCCCCCACCCCCCCCCCATCGGTACAGAACTAACGGGCAATGGTGGGTGTCCCAGTAAAACCATTAACACCATTAATCCAGCACAGCCTGAAGCGCAGACACACTGGAGACCTGAGACAAAGGACCCCGAAGAACCAAATGTTGACATCTAACCTCTCCTTTCAGGCCAGCTTCTCCAGTGTGTGTGTGTGTGTGTGTGTGTGTGTGTGTGTGTGTGTGTGTGTGTGTGTGTGTGTGTGTGTGTGTGTGTGTGTGTGTGTGTGTGTGTGTGTGTGTGTTTTCTTTCACAAAGTCCTCTATCTATTTCACTAATCATAATTTCAAAAAGTTTGTTTTGGTAACTTCATATTAACTTCTCCTCTTAATTTTGTGTGGCCATCTTTATTTGGGAATTATCCAAAATGGTATTAATTTCGATTAAATGATGAATGTCCACTTTCCCTTAGACTTAGAGTTGTGATCGGATGGATTTAGTGATCAATGTGACCATGACAATTGGAGTGAAATATCCTATCTCTCTCTCTCTCACACACACACACACACACACACACACACACACACACACACACACACACACACACACACACACACACACACACACACACACAAAGGTCTTAATCGGGGGCATGAAAGCATAGAGAGGGTCAGTCTGGTGTCAATGAGGATGGTGAATATTAAGTGTGGGTTGTCTGACCTTGACCATGTGAGCAGTCTGGCTCTCTCACACACACACACACACACACACACACACACACACACACACACACACACACACACACACACACACACACACACACACACACACACACACACACACACACACACACACACACACACACAGCAAAACAAGTTATCAATAAAACAAACAACCAGACAGCATCACTGCATTATATCTGGCTACCAAATACATATTTTTTAGTACAAGTAAAGTAACTCATTTTACTTGTTTGTGATGGCTGGCTTTGCAGATAACGAACCAGACTCAACCCTCCACAGAAAGACAGACTCATGATCATTTAGGTTTATCATTTATCCTAAATTCACATTGTTTTCACTGCAAATTAGGCTTCAGAAAACGTGGTCAGCCTACAAGACAAGAGAAATAATGTTTGTAGACCTGCTATTTTAAAAAATATTTGAAAAATATTGAAAATGTTATAAAATTATATTTTTTTTACATAATCTTCTCTTTTTGGGGTCCTGGACATGAAAAAGTTTGAGAACTACTGGTGTAGCCTATCTAGACGCGTAGAGATGTGCGCTGCCAGATGACTGGTTGAAGCGGCATCCTAACTCGATAGTTTGAGTGAGTAGCCTAAGCAATATTCTAAATATGTAGGCTAGTAATAGAATGATAGAGATGATCCATGTATTTACCTGAGCAGATGACCACAGACAGGATCAGCACCAGGACAGTTCCTCCCATCTCAATCATCATGGCTTTGGTGACAAAAAATATCCGTTATAATCCGTTTTAGTTTCAGGTGCAACAAATCTCTCGAAAACCTGCAGCTATGAACTCCAATTCATTTAGCTCCAGGTCTACTGAATATCAGCAGACCTATATACTAATACTAAAAAAAAGAGAAAAGAACACCAAAATAAGAGTTAAAGTGATGGATCCTTCCTCCCCGAGATCCAGATTTACAATCCTCCTGTGGTCTCACTAGTGCTCCGCTGTGGTCCGAGGTCGCTTTGGGAATGAATGAAAAGATTGACCCACCGCCGGCTGGGGCTGCTGCTTGTGCGTGTGCATGTGCGTGTGTGCTTGCGTGTGTGTGTGCGTGTATGTATGTGTGTGTGTGTGTGTGTGTGTGTGTGTGTGTGTGTGTGTGTGTGTGTGTGTGTGTGTGTGTGTGTAAGCGCGCGCGTGCGTGCGTGCGTGCGTGTGTGTGTGTGTGTGTGTGTGTGTGTGTCAGTGTTGCCAGGTTTTGAGAGAGAAACAAGCAACCGGGTCTATGAAAACAAGCCCAAAAGAAGCGAGCCCAAGCGAGCTTGTAGATCTGCTATTATTTTTTTTATCTTGAGAACAATTTGACATTTTAAGTAACAACACAAATCTTGTATGGGGGTCCCTGGCATGAAATGTTTTCAGATGGGGGTCGGTGGACAAACACATATTAATTTGAGGGTCGACTTGACATGAAATTGTTTGAGAACCACTGGTTTAAACAACATTAGGAAACAAGCCCAAATAAGCAACTACACTTTAGAAACAAGCCCCAAAAAAACGCAACCCGCAACTACCAATATTTACAAGCAACTTTACAGAAAAAGTAGCCCAAAGTAGCTTATAATAAGTGGACATGGCAACACCAGTGTGTGTGTGCGTGTGTGTGTGTGTGTGTGTGTGTGTGTGTGGGGGGGGGGGGTTGGGTGTCAGGGAGCCAATTACAGACGGGGGGCCTGGCCAAGGGGGCGGGGTTAATCCCAGTTGCTCTGCCCCGCCCCCCCAGCACTATCACTCTCCTCATTCCCAGGAGAAATCAAAGAGCAGTGGTCCTCAAAGTGGAGTCCGGTCCGGGGACCTCCATGGGTCCTTGAGGGGGTTCCAGGGGGTCCGAAGCTAAATTATTGATATTTAGGTACCGAGTTGTGGGGGTCCGTGGCCTAATACATACCAAACTGGGGGTCCTTGAGATTAAAATGTTCGTGCACCACTGTCATACATGTAGAGATGGACTGACCAACATGCTGCTCTCTTGGCCCGGTCACTCTTGGAAAGGATGTTTTAATCTCAGAATTATACCTGGTTAAATAAAGGATAGATGATGATGATGATGATGATGATGATGATGATGATGATGATGATGATAAAAAATGTATTAGTCCAATAAAATTACATAGCACCAATAAATTACATAGCACGCAGCTCGTCCTAGAATCCCTAACAAATATCAAACCAGAAAAACGTAAATTCAAGTGCATCACTAGCCTGTAGCTTTTTCCATAACAGTATTTTCCGTAGCTGTAGTCCCATTGGTAAATAATATGCTGTCATCCCATGAATTGACGTCACTGTATAGTTTTTGCAGGGACATCCTTCTCCAGATTCCAGGTCCACTGCAGTGGAAAGTAACACACATGATATTAACTGTTCACACAACTCTGTCACAACAGAGCTGCACGGCATGGATGGATGTGGTCTCAAAAGCTTTAAACTCTCGTCTTGTTGTGTTATTCATATAGTTTCAAGCAGTTTTAAAGCTACAAAACATGTCACGCAATATGTTTTATGATATTGCCAGATATCATACAGTCTCTATAGTGAAGTGTAGGAGCTTTTGAACCAGGGCACAGAGCTTTATTGCAGCTCTGCAAATGTAATCATTTTCTCTCTCCAACCTGCTGTGTATATTTAAACCATGACACCACCCAGTCCTTACAGAAAGAACCCAGCCAAACACCAAGATGAAGGTCAACACGCATCTCAGGTTGTGTAATACAACTATATATATATATATATATATGGCCGGTTATAATATGGGCATCTGACGGTAACCGGAAGACTTGCCCCAAAACACGCTCTGCCCCATTTTTTCCGCAGACCGCTTGCTCCCAGCGGTTCAGTGATGTGTTCTAGATTTTTTTGGAGGGTATACTATAACTATTCCCCCCCTAGTTCCTCCCACACGCACGGCACGCACGCAGCACGTAAAATTAATGAATGTAAAAAAATTGCGCGCGCTCCGCGTGCGTTTCTGCCCCTCACAAACTCGGCCGGGCTCACTCAGGCCCAGTTTCACAGTAAAGGCCTTTGCAGACAGGGTGCGATTTTTCTCACAAAAAAAACGGACAATATCATTTTTTAAATGAACACATGGTTCTCAATGACCTCATGCACACCGGCTCAGAATTTACCGTGCGGCGATGCGTTTTTTTCCCAATCGAACCCAGATTCGTGCGTCTTTCCGCATGCGGTAAAAACTGATTGAATAATCGCACCCTGTCTGCAAAGGCCTTAACACTGAGTACACTTACAATATACTTTGTACTGATTTTCTACTGTTTCTAATGTTAATCACCCTATAGTAACTGAACCACTTCGGAGCTGCTTTTAGCCTTAGATGCATTTTTTTATATCATAGCAGGGATTGTTATAAATAAATGCTGGTTAGGCTTATCAGATATAATAGCAGTGTTAACAGCAAGCATTCCTGCTGTATCTATTACAGAATAGTATTAACTTGGCATTGAAGACACAAACTGTATTGAAGATTCAAGATTTTGCTGTGCTATGACCCGTAATTTGAATACTAATGAAGTACTCAAGTCAGTGACCTACGTTCAATAAAGAGAATGGCAGGTCGTTGAAATGTGTGAATTCCTTCACCAGTAGCTAATTAGCCATTAATTATCACCTCAAGAACAATAGCCACACACATGATAAACCATCAACTCAGAGTTAGACTATAGATGGGTTTCCGCGCGACGTCATCACAGAGCAGAGTGCGCAATCTGCGCATGCTTGGGGTAGAACGAACCGGAAGCGCCCTTCACTCTGTTGTTTTGTTCGGGATTTAGATAGGTATAATGCTGCTATTATAGGCATAATAGGCATAATGCTGCTATTATATACAAACAGATCCAACTTCCGACAAATCATTTTTATTGAGTAAAGAAGATATTACAAACTGCATAATTTAATCTACTTTCATTAAACCCGGTGAAGACCATTTCTTTTATGAATGTACAATGGCCAGAGCTGCTGCGGGTAATAGCGCCCTCTATAGGCTCATCCCTCCACTGCGCGCGCATCATCCTCTCATGTTTACAAACAGGAAACCCATCTATAGTCAGACCACATTCTTGCTGTTTGTATTGCAGTCCCCCCAGCCCAGCCACCTGGGTGCATCGTATCAGATGCGTATCAACGTATCAGATACGCCGTTTCGAACTGTTTTAGAATGCATACGGTGGCGACGAAAGAAAATCTGCAGGCCATACGGCGTATACAGCGTACCATGGTAGAACACACCACTGGTTCTTGTATGCTTGTATTATTTGTTTTACTGAGGATAAGGTTAGATATAAGTTTAGGGTTTGGGATAGTTTTAGGTTAAGTTTAGGAATAAGGTTAGGTTTTGGCACCGTTTTACTGAGGTTACGTTTGGGAATAATGTTAGGTTTAGGCATAGTTTACTGAGGTTGAGTTTAGGAATACCAGGTGGCAACCGTTCCGAGGTCGCCGGATTTGCCCCGGGGCGACTGTGTTTTGTTCAGTCCACTGACCTCCAATGCTTTCAGATACATATTTTAATAAAACAAGTAATGCACCATCTGACCGTCATTTTGAGTTGGATAAAGAATCTACATCTACAAAGATCTACATGCTTGGGGAGCGTACTGGGAACATAGGGCTGAGGGAACTTGGGGAGCGTACTCAAGTTCCCTCAGCCCTATGTTACCTCAGCCCTATGTTCCCTCAGATGAGTACAAATGAGCTGATGTTTTTGCTCCTGTTTGTTTGTTCATTAACCTGTCTGTCTGTCTGTCTGTCTGTCTGTCTGTCTGTCTGTATCAGACATATTTAAGCAAGATATCTCAAAAAGTTATAGACAGGTTTTTACACAAAAAATCCACACATACTAGTCCATACACCACGATGTGCGCAGACAAACCATTGCGCTGCGCTGCGCTGCGCGCACACACACACACACACACACACACACACACACACACACACACACACACACACACACACACACACACACACACACACACACACACACACACACACACACACACTTCAGATGATCTACAAGCTCACAACGCGTCTCATTCGCGGTAGGCTACTTGTGGTCTTGTATATCGCATTAGCTGTAGAATACAACTCTCGTAGACGTATTTATGATTCTGACGTTTTCAATCTACGAGAGTTGTAGGGTTCACCCCCATGGACACAGGGACTTTCTGCACTATGCCCCGTAGACACTCCAAACATGTACAAATTGAAAATAAAGGTGCTTACCCCCACGCAGCAAATGTTAACTATCGCTACGGGGTAGTAGTTTAATGTAATAATCCATATCTTTCAATAAAGAAGTGTTTAATGCCGTCTGTGGCTGATTCTGTCGGAAGTTCCCAATGGGCGGTAGTGACGCGCCCATCTGGTGAAACCCGGAATGACACTCAATGTAAACAGGAAGTAAGCGAGGGTGAAAAAATGGCATTCGGCCATAGGCTAACAATGAAGACTGGAACTGTGCAGGATACTGGTCCGGTGATGGAGGATGTTCAAATAGCGGTGCTTACGGTATCTGTGAGAAGTGATGTTTCTCTTAACTTCATTGATGAAACTGCAGCTTAGTGTTCTGCTTTGTCAAGTTAAACAGTAAAACAGTAAAACAGCAAACATTTTATTGTACAGAAGTACAAACAGTTGTACCATTACTCACCTACTGGATCAGTGAGAGGTAGGAGCAAGAGAGTTAATCAAACTAATCAATTTAATTTATCATAAAAAATTGTCGATGACTGAAAATGTCTTAAAATAATCTATTAATAATCAATCTCTATTTTGGGTTTGTCATTACAGATGAAAAGTATAAAAAATATTCTAACATTTTAGAAAATAGTGAAAGTAGCATATTTATGAGCTCAATGAGCTCATAGATCGGCTATTTTGTGTGCGAAAAATAAATGAATAATTTTCTTTTTTAAATGTGCTTCTCGATAATTCAAATAATTGAAAAGGTAATCAATAAGAAAATAATCAATAGTTGTATTCCTGTGGTGAGAAGTGATGTTTCTCTTAACTTCATTGATGAAACTGCAGCTTAGTGTTCTGCTTTGTCAAGTTAAACAGTAGTAATTAGTACCAATAAAAAAAAAACTCAAACATTTTATTGTACAGAAGTATAAACTCTTGTAATCACATTAAAGGAGTAGTTCACCCCAAAAATATCTTATTTTCTATCAATTACACACCTCATGAAGCCTTGAATTCATGGAGGTTTTTAGTTTTTTGTCTCATTCCTAAGACAATTTGATGAGCGGCGGAGTCTCTACAAGTCTCCTACCGGAGAACTATTATGACTGACTGTCATAATGTTGTTCTTGTTCTTGAACAAAGGGATTCTACCGTTGCGCCTCAAGCCTTAGACGGCCGGTCCGGTGCGTCACAGGAGTAGGGACAGTATATGCAGAAGAGAGAACACTGGAGCAACACGGACAGTTTAGGCCTTTTATTTAGATCGGTGCAAGTACAGAATGACTGACGTTTCGGTCTTTCGACCTTCCTCAGAGTCATAGGTGGCAGCAACAAGGTAAGCAGTTATATACAGAGGTGAGCATGGGCTGTGCTCTCAATAAACCAATAGTGAATGGCCCTCTGTTTAGTGGTAATTACCTAGTACTGCATGTCACAGTCTCAAGGATGCGCCCATCAGTGGTGATTAGGCTTAGATCTGGGCATGTGGACCATCTAGCATATTTGCAAGATATGGAAAATAGTCTACACATATAGTGCCTTGTTAAGGTTAGTTTAGAAAAACAGTGTATAAGTAGAAAGAGGCAAAATTAGGCCAATGCAAAAACATTTAGAATACATTTGACTAAATAATTATTCACAACAAAGAGATAATTCACAAAAAAGATAATTCACAAAAAAGGGGAACACTCTCAAGAGTACAGAGCACACAAAAGCAAAGTCAAGAAACCTCAGGGACCGTCTATAGAAAGCATGAAAGGCTCAGTTCTTCATTTAGACCATTGGGTTCTAGGGTGTCAAGGTTATGGATCCATAATGCTTCTCTGCGAAGCAGTTTGTTAATTATGTCTCCACCCCGTGATGGGACTGAATTTTTTTCAATTCCCCAAAATTTCAGGGATGCTGGAGAGCCATGATTTGCTGATTTATAATGCCTGGCCATGGCATATTCTGGGTTGTTAGTGCGAATAGCAGTTTTGTGCTCGCCTATACGGAGTTTAAGTGGTCTCTTGGTTTGACCAATATATGCCAGTCCACAGGGACACTTGAGCATATATGTTACAGGGTGAATGGAGAACCAGGTAGATTGAAGAAGGCGCGTTCGTTTTTACCACCCACCCAGCAATTCTGTAGAAGCAACACTAGAGGGAGCCACAAGCCAGGCTTGTGCACAAACATATATGGCTGCGACCACACACACACAGTCACACACACACACACACACACACACACACACACACACACACACACACACACACACACACACACACACACACACAAGCGCACGCGCTCATGCTTTTTTTGGTTTATTGAAAGCAGGACTGTTAAGATACTTTTATTGTGTTCTGGCTTTTGTTTTACTTTCTCCCTGACACACACACACACACACACACACACACACACACACACACACACACACACACACACACACACACACACACACACACACACACACACACACACACACACACACACAGTGATCCATGAAAAGAACTATTCTGTCCCTATCGGTTTACAACTCGGACGGCGCTTAGTCGACTAGGAGACCATCGGCCGGTCGTCGCGGGCACTCGCGCCTGGAGGCGCTCGGGCGCGACTCCTTGGCCTCAAGGTCTCCTTAGTCGGAGCGCCTCCGTCGTGGACAAGCGTGTGCGTGTGCACGCGTGTTCAGCTTTCCCCTAGCGTAGCTTCCTGGTTGCTATGTGGGGGGGAACAACAAAAGACAGGTCCGCGTCGGCACATCAAAGCCCCGCCTCTCCGCGTTCTCCTTCTCCTCCTCCTCGGAGGAGAAGGAGGACGGTTTATTTCGCGAGGAGCTCCTCCTCGCGAGCCTCACGTAATAAACCCCCGCCTCGCAGCGCCGCGTCCTCCTTCTCCTCCTCCTCCTCGCGAGCCTCGCTAATAAACCCTATCTCGAAAAGCCCCGCCTCGCCCCGAAGCCCCGTGCCTAAAAACAAGCGCTCTGTCTTCAATCTACCTGGTTCTCCATTCACCCTGTGACATATATACCACATGGGTTGAGTTACAATTTATAAATGAGGATATTTTGTATTTTTTGCCTGTACGTGGATGGGTAAAGAATTTAGCATTCGTTGAATTAGAGCATTGGGCGCAGTTGCCACATTTATAGAAACCCTGTGGGGGACTAGGGAGCCAGGTAGGGGGGGAGGGTGTGTTCATGTCCGAGTGGACAAGACGGTCTCTGAGGCTTCTGGAGCGTCTGAAAGAAAAGAGAGGAGGATCATTACACATGTTGACAAGTTTGGGATCACTTTTTAAAACGTGCCAATGTTTTAGGAAAGCATTCTTAATTAGCCCTGCCGCTGGAGAATATTGTGTTGAGAAACAGAGCCGAGTGGGTGTCTGTTTAGGTTTTTTTATTAGTAGGGACGTTCTGTCTGTATGTAGGGCTCTGTTATATGCTGCGTCTAGGTCCATTGGATTATAACCTCTTTCTGTGAAGCGATTAGTGAGCTCTGTTGTTCTTGTTCTCTCTGTGCTAATGTGTGAGATGTAAACCATTATTATGACTGTTGGCCAGTGGTGGAAAAAGTACTCACATGTTTTACTCAAGTAAAAGTATCAATACTGCAATTTAGAAATACTCTGTTACAAGTAAAAGTCCGTAATTCAAAGTGTACTTACAGTACAAAAGTATTGGTATCAGAATCTACTTAAAGTACAAAAGTAAAAGTACTGATAATGCAGAATGTCCCATTTCACAAGGTTTCAAATGTATACAATGTATGAAAAATCTTTTGAAAATAGCAGATCTACAAAGCTCACAATGCGTCACATCACGACGCATTGTGAGCTTGTAGATCTGCTATTTTCAAATGGCCAAAATGTCTATAGGGCTGAAGTGATTAATGTATGTTTTGTAATAATAACCAAAATCTACAAAGTAACTAGTTACTAAACTGTTCAAATAATTGTAGTGGAGTAGAAGTATAATATTTGCCTCTGAGATGTAGTGGAGTAGAAGTAAAAGTACTGACAATTGGACATACTCCAGTAAAGTAGAAAATACCTCAAAATTGTACTTAAGTACAGTACTTGAGTAAATGTACTTAGTTACTTTACACCACTGCTATTGACTAAGTGTGGAGGATAAATGAACATGTTGCCAGCTGTGATTCATGTAGAATAATACACCATACTTCTTTTGTGATAAACTAGGATATCGTGGCTGTCGGGTGGAAACCTTGTATGTTCAAAACCACTAGTTTTCAGGAAATGTAAAAAAAGAGCCTGTGTTCCAAAGATCAGTGTTCTTTTGAATATCGGGTCCTGTGCTTATGGGATATGGAAATATTAGGATATTAATATATTATAAATACAAATTGTTAGAATGTTCCATTCAATGGGACCAACAGTAAAGTTAATAAAACAGGCTCAATTTGCATTGAGTGACTTAGCTGACCTCAGCCCTAATCTAAAAGTGGGATCAGGCTGAGTTCTTGGGTCTATGCTCCCCCGAGGATTTACCTGGCATTCCAAGGCAGCTATCTACAGATCTGTGAGCCTAGCCTGCAAGGAGTCCTTAAATGGGACATCTGTTCACTGTCCGAAAACCCTATATTTAAGTTGTCTTCTATTAGCAAGAGTGCCTGTGGATATTGACAGCTGCTCTCTCTAGGAAGGGGAAGGGGCTTGGAACCCAGCAGAGGGGTGCGTTCTATTAAATAACTTTAATCATCTAGGTCATTCATACAACGTCGGATATATTATTGTTTAGACTTATTTCAAAGCTAGTAAAATGTTGTATAATAATGTCATAATGTGAGCATATGGAAAAGTACAGTCTTATAGATAAGGTTTAAGGGAATGATGTCATGTGTTCAGATCAAGGCAGACGCTATTTTCAGTGCCCTGAGAGAAGGAGGCGGGTCAAGCATTGTTTAGACAAAGAGCCTATTTGTGATTGACGGTCACAGACAGCAGGTAGTTTATTTATACTAAACTGTCTGTATATAATGGCTCGCATTGGAAGCAAACAGGAGTCTGTGTTTTTGGGCTACACACAGATGTCGCGTCCAACAGGATAAAATGGATCTATGGACTATGCACTGTACGTCGAATTGACTTGTATGTATGGGATGCTGAGAACTCTGACAATAAAATGGGATTGTTAAGAAAGGAAAGCTCCGGTCTCTGAACGATGACTCTTTATTCACCGCCTCCGGAAATGGATCCGTATTTCTGCCGGTTCCCTTATGACTCAGATACCACATTAACTTGGCGGACTTTGTTTCACTTTCTGGTCGCTGGGGTTTAATGTGGAGTTTTTTTATTTTCGTTGTATGCGCTGAAAGACTGAGATTGATGATGATCGATGCGCTGATGCTAGTCCGGAAAGCACAGGGTTGCATCCGGCACCTGAAAAGTGTGAACTCACATTCAGTGTATAGATATAGGTAACATTTTATCCTAGGGTTTAAGAAAACAGAGAGACCTGCACACTGATTAGGGAATGAGAATGCATTTTGACTGGTGTTTTTATTTTCGAGATGATCGATGCGAAATGAAAAAGTTCAGCACCGTATTGATGTATTTTCTCTGGATAAGGTTTTATTTTTATTCTGAAATTTGATGTAAACCACTGTATAACTATTGTGTAATTTTGGTGCCTGTATCTAAGTTGTTCTGTCTCATGTGTTGTTTGTGTTGAATCTGCTGAATGTCCTTTTGTTAAACTTCCAGTCGTTGGTCTTGGGGGGTGGGAGAACGTTGTTTTTTTGATGTTTTTCTTGCAAACTGTTTTATTTAATATACTTGGTTGCGGAAGAAGTTAAATTCTTCCGTGGGGGGAATAGTTGTGTGGTATATGAACAGTATGCAAGTTAAAACATATTAAGAAATGATACTATACTAATCTAAAGTCAGAAGAGTAATCATGAGTGTGTGTGACTGAATGCCTGGTGAATGTGTGAATGGGCTAGTTCTAACGCAGCAACAGCTGTCAATCTAAAACAGCTGAGCCAAATGGCCATTGTGTTGCTCTTATCTATAGAACATACCTTATATGGCTGTTTAGAATGGCTTCTTTAGTAAATTGCCTACTATAAGAACAGTGTGAGATGTTTGTTTGGGATGTGGTTGTGCCCAGAGGGGGCTGCTGGAGAGGGCTCTCTGCCCTGGATTCTATGGATGATGCTGTACTTGTTTGATGCTGAATAAATGACCATGGAAACCTGGAAACCCTGACGTCTGTCTCTCCTCCACTTCTTTATTACCACCAACGGGCCTGATAACACGCAGTTAATGCCTCAAATACACGACAGGACCAATACTTCTTTTGGGTCATTTTGATTTAGATTTATCTTAAGTTTATCTCCTTCCCATGAGGTGGGAACGAGATCATATTAAGTGGTTAATGCATAATGTACATTTTCCGTTCCTAAAAATGTAGTGGAGTTAAAAGTACAGTATTTTCCTTTGAGTTGTAGTGGAGTTAAAGTCACCCAAAGTATCCAGAAATACAAATACTAATACAAAATTACAGTACTCAAGTAAATGTACTTGGTACTGTCACCATTGATAATAACTACATTGGATCCATTAGAACACAGGTTTATTTTATTTTTCATTTCCATTTACAGTGATGACATGTCGAGTGATTTCACTTATTTTCTGATAGCATACTATGTATAAATTTGGCCTGTTTTTCCTTTTTTTCCTTTTATTGATACAGTGTAAGTTTAATAATTGTTTATTTCTAATAGTTAGGCCTATATCAGACAGAATGGCCTGAAGGCAGAGATAAAATTTTCAGCCCTGTCTGTCTGTGAATAGTTAAACTCAGGCAATATTGGGCCGATCGTAAAACTGCAAATTACAATCCCAGAAGCGATTTTTTTTTGTTCAAATCGGCCTCATGGTGGCGCTATAACCCGTCACTTCAAGTTTCGGCCTATAAAGCTTGAACCATAGGTTGTACAATAATTAAAAAAAGAAAACCTTGGATGATGACGCAACTTCCCATCTATGTGTATACTCCGAATTTGCGCCTGACAAGATTTTCCACCATTTTGTGTTTTCTTCAGACTTTTTGCTACTAAAAATGATCAGTATCAGTCCTATTCTTTGTATTCCATTCCGATTGGCTATGATTGACACCGCTCGCCATGGGCATTCGCTCGGCTGGCACGCCTCATGGGGCACCTGCCTTGTTTTAATGTTTTCAGCAGGCGTGCCAACCTATTAGGAGTTGGGAGGGAGAACTAGCCTGGTTCCAGACCATAGACCCCGCCCACTCTCTGAGTGGACTGCCTCTTGGTCTGGTGTTGTAATGTGAACCTAGGATTTATTCAGTACAAAAAGTACCGTCCAATGAGAGTCGGAGGTGGGGGTGGGGATCCCTTGTGATTGGTTTAGGGAAATTCTAAACCAATTCTAATCTTTAAGAGAAATGCAGGACACATAATAATAACAAAAATATTAAAGAGGTGGTGCCATGGTTTTGCACTTCGGTTTTTCATGTGTCTATGAGGTTGATAGAACTTCATTAAGCCCCCTGGTGGTGTTTTTATGGTGTTTTATGTCTTCTCTGACTATTTTGAGTTTCTACCTGGAGGCTGAAACCTTGAGGGTCAAACGTGCCAATAGAAAAACAGCCCTTTAGTGACATAGTAAGAATATACCCTCCCCCTCATTATCATAACACAACAGGTGTGGGCATGAGGAGGAGGAGGGACTAGGACAGGTGGGTGGTGCTAAGGTGGTGGAGGAGGTGCTAAGGTGAGAACCAGGTATACTTAATGAACTGGAGGCGTGTCCACATAAAAACATAATTTTAACACTTTTTTTGTACACTTTTTTGAAAAAAATCTTCCTCCTAGTATAACCATAATACCTGATGATTATGTTTTTTTTTGGGGGGGGGGGGATCACTGAAAATCACGGCACCCGTCTTTAAATGGTGCATTTACAGTATAGAGCCTTTATCCAATAATTACAATGTGCAATGTTACAATGTTATATTCACCCATTCACACACTGATGGTGGAGGAAACTATGCAAGGCACCAACCTGCTCATCTTGAGTAGTTGCATCTACAAGCCCTTATCTTGCCTTCCCCCATATGCAACACATTCTAAACTTTTTGGGTATTTTTTTTACTATTTTGAAAAACATTTTAAAATAGTTCAAATAGCCAATCTACAACACCACATTGTAAGCTTGTAGATCAGCGCTACTCAACCCGCGGCCCGCGGGCCGCATGCGGCCCCAACGCAGCGTCTTGGCGGCCCCTCATGGTCAAACCAAAAAATATATGGGTTGCTAATTTTTTCAAAAACAAACATCAATTGTTACAGGTATAATGCATAGTTTTCTATGGATTTCAGTTTTTTGGGGGGGTTTGACCCCCATTTTTTTTCCGTAGGTGTCCCTTATTTCAATCTCTGGGAGTTGGCAACCCTAGCCATACCTTAGCTTTTGCTGAACTGATGCCACTGGACATACACACAAAATAAACAGGTACAGTGAAAAGAATATGATGTCAAAATTTACATTTTCTTATAACAATAACAATGCGTAGTGTGTGTTACAAAATCGAAAAATCCAAAATAGGACCGTCATTTTTAGCTTGCGGCCCCTTGGACTTTTGGTATTTTGCTGAGTGGCCCCTGAGCCATCTTAAGTTGAGTAGCCCTGTTGTAGATCGACTAGGCTTTTTAAACAATGTTTTCAATGTTTTTCAAAATAGTAAAAAAAATCCCAAAAAGTTTAGGCATAAGGGTAAGGCGGCACGCGTTAGATAGGGCAGATAATAGGGCGAAGATAGACACTTCGACAGTAACCCAGGGAGAGCCGGGGGTCGAACCAGGAACCTTCTGATTCCCAAGTGGCCGTTCTACCTCCTGAACCACCTCTAATCCTCTTCTACATGTCCAGTAAATATGAATTTCTTTGAATAAATATTAAAGGAGTAGTTCACCCCAAAAAATCAACAATTACACACCCCATGAAGCATTGAATTCATGGAGATTGTTTAGTTTTTGTCGCATTCCTGAGCCAATAATTTGATGACTCCTTTGAGTCTCCTACCGGATACAATGTATCCGACACATTAGCATCTTTCCGCTGGTAATCAAATTATTGGCTTTGGACAATGTGACAAAAACAAAAAAATCTCCATGAATTCAATGCTTCATGCGGTGTGTAAGTGTGGATAAAAAATAAGTACTTTTTTGGGTGAACTACTCCTTTAAGCAACATGTGCAATCAGCAGTTTAGTATTTCACAAGAGCACATATGAAACCCAACATGTTTCAGGATGTAAGCACTCTTTCCTGCCTTGATGGAACATGTGGTTATGTGGTTGTTGTTGTTGATGTCGTTAACCTTGGCTGTGTTTCTGCTGAACTGGCTCCTCCTCTGATCACTTCAACATAACACCATTTGGGCACAGCTTAAATCTTCCACTTTTAATCAAACACTTGACCTGGATTTTACTCTTTGGGAATTATATTATACTGTCATTTAATTGCTGCAACTTCAGTGAGTGGCTCAGGAGATAGAGCAGCTTTCTGGGAATCAGAATGACCCTGGTTTTATCATCCCCAAGGCTTCACGTTAGATTAGACTCTTAACCCCTAACTGCTCCCCTGTTCGCTCACTCTGAGCAAGACTGATAGAGTTAATCTTGATTGATCATAATTTGTCTAATGTCCTAAACCTGCTTTAAATGTCAAATTAATATAATGGTGTAATATTGGCCTAAATCAGTCATGTACTATATTCTCTTATTCTCCTGTCTCTCATACAAGGTCAAAGCAGCTGGCTACAGGCTTTCTGTGGCTATCTGTGACTATCCTCAAGTTATGTCAATATGGGATGTTCTTCTCTACGCTAACCCTTCTTTCATTGTCACGAAGTCACCACTGACCAGTGACCGGTCAGAGCCGAGGTCAACGTGTTGACCCAGACATGTGGACGCTGTTTGTCCAAAGATAAACTGTCACACCATCATCATCATCTTCATCATCTACCATCCTCATCTTCATCATCTTCATCTGACGACAACTAGCATCATCACTCTCCACCAATGGCAGGATTACACCTCCGACGGCTGGACGCTTGATCTGTCTTCCATGATGTCATATGTTTATGTTAACGGATGCTGTTAAAGTCCAGTGCTTTCTCTGTTAAACTAGAGAGAGACGACGACCGATGATGCCTTAACACCTGTGACACTGTAACCTTCCATATCTCTCTGTCTGTTAATACAAGATATTTCACTACATCCAATGGCTGCCTGTGTTCGAGTCTGAATTTTCTTTGTCGCCTTTATGAAACATGTCTGGTTGTGTGGGTGATAAGGAAAAAACAGCTCCATCAAAGACATTGCTGGGTTAATGCAGAGAAGTGATGTCACTCCTGTTTTAAATTCAAATTTGGACATTCATTCACTTTTCATGCAGTTAAACACGACCAGTGTCAAGGGCAGCAGTAGTCCGGGGTGTAGAGGGGTCACCTTGGAACTGGTTCCCAGTTTGATCCTGACTCCTCCCGGCATCATATCAAACTGTCCTTCTTCAGTGAGACACTGAACCCCTATCTGCCCCCCTGGGTGCTGTTCAATAATTCCAGTTATGTGCAAATATACTTGGTCGTCAAAATGTTGCCAAAGGCTGATCATACACTTATGTCTCTGCTAAATAAGAGTAGACAAATCAACATGTTCAGCCAAAAGCAGAGAGAAGTTATTCAGGAACTCTAATGCAGTGGTTCTCAACCAGTGGTCCGGGGACCACCAGTGGTCCTTGAGAGGGTAGGGGGTCCCCAGTAAAAGTAGTTAACATAGCGTCACAATCATTTTAACCACTTAGCTTTGGCTTTAAAAAAATAGCAGATATACAAGCTCATAGCGCGGCACCGAGTGCCGCGCTATGAGCTTGTAGATCTGCTATTTTTGAAAAATCGTGAAAATGTGTGCATATCTTTGAATATGCTTCTGGGGGTCCCTGGCACAACACTTTCAGATGGGGGTCCGCGGCCAAATGCATATAAATTTAGGGGTCCTTGGCATGAAAAAGGTTTGAAAACCACTGCTCTAATGGACACAGGGTCACGTTGTCTGGAGCAGTCAGAAACTGAACCTCATCTGGGGGCTGCTTGCTGCATGGGCAGGCCTCTGGGGCTCTGAGCTGGTCTACTGCAGATCTATAGACTGGATTAGCTCTCTTAGCAGACTCACGTGTGATCTACTCCCTGTAACCACAGCCCACATCCAGCTGCTTCACTGGAAGAAAAAAAAAAGAAAACCCCACATACACATACTTGCATGGTTTGACTCAATTAATAATCATCTGAGTTCAAAGAATAAAACTATGAATTTAAGTGTGTCTGAGTGAAGTTACTATCTTGATAAATTAAAACACATTAATAAGTACTTATTAATAAATACACTTTTAGAAACAACATCATTTCAATACATAATATCATTAACAGCATAACATTTTTCAACAAAATGCTGAAAAAGTACATTAACTATTTAAGAGGTCACAGAAGAAAGTTTATTTATGCATAAGCGTGGCAAGTGATATTTGAATTTGATGAACTCTACAGGAATATTCATGTCATAATGTTATATATAGGCTAAATGAACAGGTCAATTATTTCCTTGTCTTTACAGTGTTACGACAGTGTCTTTAGAGAATTCAAATACAGTGGTGGAGCCCAGACAGTAAGTCATCATTGCAGACAATATAACTAGCACATCTACATCTAGTGGTTGGAGGTGGTCTCACTACTCTTCCAATGAGAAATGTAAACCCATGGTGTTGGGTAGGTAGTACTGGGGAAAGTAGTACTGCCTGAAGCCCATGAACCCATTATCTCCCAGGGATTCCCTGATTCTCTCTGGTCATCAGTAGAAGTAGAAGTTCAGGTAGTACATTTAAGCATTGCAGCTTTAACTTGTTATATCACATGGTGTATGAGGTTGGTCAGACTTGGTCATCACAGCTCACAACACATTCTACAAGGGACACAAAGTAAGGGAGGAGGATCTACACAAGTCCTTAGTGTTAATTTAACTCTATACCCCCTCAACAGTGTACCTTGTGTGTGCCAAACACTGCGTCAGGAGGGTCATGGACCACTTTTTATGAGTCGCAAGCAAATATCCATTTGTTTTTATCCGTGTTTCCTAAAACTACAAAAACATATATATATATATGTTTTTCAAAAGATTTTCCAATTTTCCAAAAACAAAGATCTGAATAAAAAAAAAGAAATACAAATAAAATGGGAATCCATTAAAAAGTTCATCAAAGTTGGTACGGTGACTTTATACATTGTCAGATACTTGAATGTGTCCTTATGTTATTATCACTTTACCCAAATACAGCTCAAGGGGAGTTATGAGGTTTTTGACCATTCATGAGGAGATAAGGTTTTTTTCTGTCTGACTTCGTCATTCTAATCAATGGGGGACAAACCACCTAACTCCACAAGTTGGAGTTAGGTGGTTTGAACGACAGTTTGAGGATCCAATTGAGTTGGCAACGATATACTATTGGGTCTCAAGCTAAAAAAATATATAACCACTGTTATAAACCACTGGGATGATGACTCCTCTGTGTCAGAGTGTTCAAACTGGGCGGCCCTCCCCTAACCTTTTTACTCTTACTTGAGTAAGATTTTGACTGAGCTACTTTTACTTGTAGTGGAGTAAATTTGACCAGGAGTATCTCTGCTCTTACTCAAGTACTGGGGTCGAGTATTTCGTCCACCTCTGCC
Source organism: Gymnoscopelus braueri (assembly GCF_963280865.1). Lineage (NCBI taxonomy): Eukaryota > Metazoa > Chordata > Actinopteri > Myctophiformes > Myctophidae > Gymnoscopelus > Gymnoscopelus braueri. The sequence continues at coordinate 54,300,007 of NC_137605.1, read as the reverse complement.
AACCTGCAACCAGGTTGTTGGCTAATAATGTGTTTTTAACAAAGGTAGTGTATTTCAAGAGAAATGCAGGACACATAATAATAACACAAATGTTAAATGGTGCATTTACAGTATAGAGCCTTTATCCAATAATTACAATGAGCATTTACAATGTTATATTCACCCATTCACACAGCAATGGTGGAGGAAACTATGAAACTTGCATAGTTTCCTCCACCATCAGTGTGTGAGTGGGTGCATAATGCAAGGCACCAACCTGCTCATCTTTTTTTATATATATTTTTGGGGCTTTTTATACCTTTTATTTTAGAGAGGGATGGGGAAAATAGGCTGACAGGAAAAGGGGAGAGAGATGGGGGGGGGCAAAGGTAGCAAAGGTTGTCGGGAACGGGAGTCGAACCCGCGACACGCTGTCATTGCAGCGTAGGGTGCCTGGACCGTCACGCCACGGCCCAGGCCCAACCTGCTATTTTGAAAAACATTTTAAAATAGTTCAAGCAGCCGATCTACATCAACACGTTGTGAGCTTGTAGATCGACTATAGGCTATTTGAACTATTTTTAAATGTTTTTCAAAATAGTAAAAAATGCCAAAAAGGTTTAGGCATAAGGGTAAGGCGGCACGCGTTAGATAGGGCCCACGTCTTGCTCAAAGACACTTCGACAGTAACCCATAGGGGGAGCCGGGGGTCGAACCAGGAACCTTCTGATCCCCAAGTGGCCGTTATACCTCCTGAACCACGGCCACAAACACTTCTTCTAATCCTCTTCTACACATACACTAAATATGAATTTCTTTGAATAAATATTAAGCAACATGTACAATCAGCAGTTTAGTATTTCACAAAAGCACATCTGACACCCAACATGTATGTCAGGGTGTAAGCACGCTTTACTGTCTTGATGGAATATGTGGTTATGTGCGGTTATGCGATGTTGTTAAAGGAGAGAGCCAGACCAAAATACATGTGGATTGTATCTGCCTATAATAATTCACCAACATACCTGATGCAGTTGACTTTTTTCATAGAAGCCCCTGTGCTCCATTCTGCAGACCCCTCCCACAGCTAGAATGGAGCTTAGAGCATCGCTAATTCGGCTATTTTCGTCGCTCCAAACTTTTTTTTCACAAATCGTCTCCATGTTGTGTCCTGGCACTCACACATGCACTGTTTGTCACTTATGAGGGGAGGGGGAGCGCTCCAGAGTTCACGCATCAGAGCCGTTCTGTAGAAGATAACTTAGGGGCTGAAAAAAACCCACATGCAACACAGCAGACATAAACATCCTGTGGTTTACACATTTTCAGGTACTACTTTTCCAAAACAACTTTTAGAGGCTGTCATGAGGTATACATATGACACCAGTGTGGTATATCGATGAGTCAGTCTACCACAGGGAAGTGGAGGAGCTGCTGAGGTGCAATGAAGTTAACTTGCAAAGCTTTGCGCTGTTAGATAATAATCTGTTTTAACAAAGTCATTTCAAGACAAATCCAAATGTATCCACGAATTACAATGTGCAACCCATTCACACACATTCACACACACCAATGGTGGAGGAAACCATGCAAGGCACCAACCTGCTCATCTTGAGCAGTTATGGGTTCAGTGCCTGTCTTGCTCAAAGACACTTTGACAGTAATCCAGGAGGAGACGGGGGTCGAACCAGGAACCTTCTTATTTCCAAGTGGCCGTCCTACCTCCTGAACCATGCCCACAACACTTCCTTTTATCCCCTTCTAGAGTAAACGTAAAGAAGAGTTTCTTTGAATAAATAAGCAACATATGCAATCAGCAGTTTAATATTTCACAAGAGCATATCTCAAACCAACACTTTTGTCAGGGTGTAAGCACCTTTGCTGCCTTGATGGAGCATGTGGTTGTGATGTTAACCTCGGCTGTGTTTTTGCTAAACTGGCTCCTCCATCAAAACCTACAGTCAACTTCAGTTGTACTGAACATTTGATCACTTCAACATAACATAATTTGGGCACAACAAAAACCTTCCAATTTTAATCAAACACTTGACACTTGACAGGAATTATATTATACGATAATTGAGCAAGACTCTTGACCCCTAGCTGCTCCCCTGTGTGCTCACTCTGAGCAAGCCACTGATGGGTTAATTTTTCTAATTCACATTTGGCCATTCATTCACTCTCCATGCAGTTAAACAGGAACCAGTGTCAAGGGCAACAGTAGTTCAGGATGTAGAGGGGTCACCTTGAAAATGAAATGTTCCCAGTTTGATCCTGAATCCTCCCGGCATCATATCAAACTCCTTGAGCAAGGTACTGAACCCCTAACTGCTCCCTGGGTGCTATTCAACAATTCCAGTTATGTGCAAATATGGTAATCAAAACTTTCCCAAACACTAATTATTCACTTAAAGTTGCACAAGGTAACTCTCCTCTTCTACCCTGGATTTGAACCCGGTTTCCTGCGCAAATGCTGGCATTTTTACTATTGAGCTAATAGAGCCTGCCTGCTTGCTGCAGGGCATGAATTGAATCCCGGCTGCGCACTTCACCGGGTATGGTCTAGTTGTATTAACATGCATAAAAGTTACATAGTGCGACTTTAAGTGTCTTCTAAATTAGAGTATAGACAAAAAAACATGTTCAGCTAAGCCCAGCAGAGAGAAGCCCAGTCACAATTACCTCATCATCCACCCTTTCTTTCTCAACTGGTCCTATAAGTAGGTCTCTGAAGAGGGTCTGAGCTGGTTTACTGCATATACAGAATAGATTAGCTCTTTCAGCAGACTCACAGCCTATGTCTCTAGCGTGAGAGGTGTGATCTACTCTCTGTAACCACATCCCACATCCAGCTGCCCCAATTCACAGCCCCCCCCCCAGAAAAAATAAAAACATAAAACATAGATTGAGCAATTTACATGGTTTGACTAAATTAATAATCCAATATTTCATGTAAATTCAAAGAATAAAACTATAAATTTAAGTGTATTATCTGAGTGCAGTTACTATCTTTTTTTAATTAAAGCACATTAATAAGTAATTCAGTCACATTATCTAAGCTACAAGGATTGTATTAAACATTTGTAGGGTCTATTAGAAATTATTAAAATAAAAATGTTTTAACCGTATAAACATTTTCTATTTGAGAGGACATCAGAAAGTTTATTCATGCATATGCTTGGCAAGTGATACTTTTGATGAACTCAGGAAATATTCATGTCATGATGTTATATGTAGGGTAAATGAACAGGTCAAGTCTGTAGGGTCATTAGAGAATTACAATACAGTGGTGGAGCCCACACGGTAATATACAATATATATCTGCAGTGGTTGGACGTGGTCTCACCATCTTCCATTAGACCCTGTTGTTGGGTAGGAAACCTACAGGTTGACGAGTAGAACTACCTGAAGCCATAAGCCCACTGTCTCCCCAGACTAAGTGGGGATTCCTCTTGTCAGAGCAGCAGAAGTTCAAATCCTGGGTACGACATGAAACTTACGGATTGCAGCTTTAACTTGAAAAGCTTTAATGATGAAAAATACAAGTTTTTCTGAAAACTACCATTTTTCTATTTAAGGGTTAACTCAGAGTGATAGTGGGCGGCCCTCCAGCAGTGTACCTTATAAACCACTGTGGTGACTCCTCTGTCACTCTGTAGTCAGGAGCTACAGTGACAATGTGGTCCCTCCTCCTGTTGCTGTTCTACGTAGCAGCCACCGGACGGGTGACATCACAAGGCAAGTGACAGCTTTTCTTTCAACTTTCACAATGTTCTGTTAATGAAGAAAGAATACATCGATGAGAACTGTGTACATTGTTGAAATAATTACAGATAAAACATGTTATGCATCCTCTGTGTATCATAGAACCAGAAGAAGACATGAGGCTTATTGTCCTTGGGAATGCAAGCCCCACCTGGTTATGCAATACCTGTCGTACACGTCTGTCTGTTTGTTTGTTTGTCTGGCTGTCTGTCTGTCCCTTTTATGTCCATACAATGTGTTATGTCCTTTATATGGATGTGATGAAGATGCAGGTGCTTTATTCTAATTTCAGTCACTGTTAAAATTAACTTCTTATGTTTATTTTATTTTAATGACTTTTTTTAACTTGTAGTTTACGTTGGCATGAGTTTGGATGGTTTTAAATGTGCTGGAGCTGTTCAATTCAACACAACGTCAAATGGGATGAATTCACAATACTATGTCTGTTCTGACAACTTTGGTAAGAGTTACACTGCCTGTACTTTATGCATGCACACATTTGTTTTCTGCAATTAAATGTTTGTGCAATGTTTCCTTAAATGACATGATTCCTGTGATATTCTGATCATTAATGGTCCTTTTACAAGTAGTAGGTTGCCTCTCTCACATTATGTAGTGTCTTTGTCCAGTCTAGACTATGATGATGATGATGATGATGATGATGATGATGATGATGATGATGATGATGATGATGATGATGATTATTGTTATTATTATTAGTAGTGGTGATATTTTATTTGGAATTACATGAAGTGCATGGAAAAACTATCTGAAATGTTGGTTTCCTTCGGCCTAAAGGAAAAAAACAAGCTGACCTTGTGTGCAAAGATCTCAAATGTGGCACCTCAAAAAAAAATATGCCGGACCCTTCAAAAATGACATCCCCAGAGGGCTACAATTCCAAAGGCAAAAAGAGAATTAATTGTACAGGATTTGAAAAAAAAGTGGAACATCTGTGGCATTGTGATCCTCAGCCTGCTACATGTTCTAAACCTGCTTTCGTCACATGTTCAGGTATGGTTGTTTACCTCTGTAGTCTTCATCCATGTTCTTATCTCTAACAGGTGTTACAGACTTGCATTACATAATGCATGTGTCATACTGTACACACTTGCGTGCACACACTTGTGCGCACGCACGCACACGCACACACGCACGCACACACACACACACACACACACACACACACACACACACACACACACACACACACACACACACACACACACACACACACACACACACACACACACACACACACACACACACACACACACACACACACACACACACACACACACACACACACACACACACACATGCACGTACACATGGCATTTAACATACTTCCGTAACATTTTGTTAAACAGATCACCCCATCTTACGATTAGAAGAGGGGGACAATGCCTGTTCTGGATACTTGGTGGTGGAGGAGGGTGATATCTGGAGTATTACCTGCAATGAAAATGCCACAATAAATGCTGATATGATGTGTAAACAATTGCGCTGTGGGACCACTGTGTCACACAACTTTACCTGTGACAGGAACCAAACAGTTCCATCGACGTTGACATGCTCAGGTAATATACATTTATTTAACTGGTAGTTTCAGCACAGCAACTGGCTTGGAGAAAGGGGTAAACATAATATAAAATCCATGAGATTAATTCGATTAAAAATTAAGTTATTTTTTTCCCCACGTCAAATCCAATTGACTAAAACTGCCTTATTTCCCTTTATCTATTAACAGAAAAGATCAACATAACACTCATGGACAACCAGCGTCCCAGTGATTGCTATGGTGCAGTTTATGTCAATAGTTCCATGGGTCTGCAGCCTGTGTGTGGCTCAGATTGGGACAGTGTGTGTGTGTGTGTGTGTGTGTGTGTGTGTGTGTGTGTGTGTGTGTGTGTGTGTGTGTGTGTGTGTGTGTGTGTACTGTATACTGTATGTACCGTATGTACTGCATGCATGCAATACTGTACATTGCATTATGCATATATAGAATACATACATACTGTACATAAGTTCAAATGAATATCTGCATTTTATTCGTAACATGTTGAATGTCTTCTTGCAAGGTGCTTTACACTAGAACCACCAGCACACGACAACTAGGAATACTGGACAATGTGAACTGCAATGGCACTGAGAAGTCACTGTGGCACTGCATGGCCAAATACAATGACCCTGTAGCGTGCACCTCCAATGCTCATGTCACCTGTGAAAGTAAGATAATGATGCATTATTGTATTACTGTATATTATTGCAGATGTTGGAAGAGTGGTCATTTAATATTGTATTGTAACATTTATTACTGTATACTATTTATCATTACTATGAATGTTTCTTAAAGGAGTCATGGCAGCAGGAGTAATTAAACATAATCTTTATCTGTCTGATTGTTTGTCTACATCCACTTGTCTGGCTATAGACAGAATGACCTTATGTGAGACAACCTGTCCAAAAAGGACCTTGTTACTTCAAAATAATATCCTAATAACTGGCCTGGTACTATATAAAAGAAGACATACATTTTAACCCCCCCCCCACTATATAAAAGAAGAGATACATTTTAACCCCCCCCCCCCCCCCTTTCAGACCACAAGGTACCTGTAGTGTTCATGAAGGGTGGAACGTCTTGTTCTGGCCAGGTGGCAGTAGAGCATGCTGGGAAGGACTACTATCTCTCAGGGGCCAATGAGACGTGGAACCACACTGCTGATGTGGTGTGTCGACAGATGCATTGTGGGAATGCCACTAAAGTGACTCTATCCCCTCATGTTCCTTCTGGAGAGCCTGGAATGGAAGATGATGCTTGGAGTGAGTCCTACAACTGCTCCTCCACTGATAAATCAATATTCAACTGTCCAAAGGACAACACAGCATCATCCAATCACAGTGTTGCTTTGGTGGAATGTTCAGGTAATGTGTTTACCCTCTTTAAATGTTGATACGGTGAATTTTTATTTGTACTTTTGCTCAAAATATTGTTCATCTTAAAAAAACAAGGAGGAGTTTAAACAAAGAGGTTTCCAATTAACCAAAAACAAGGAACTGTAATAAATCATAATCCACACAAGCGAAACAAAAACTTTAAACACAGAAACCACAATGAAATTGTAAAATCAAAGCCAAAGTAATGACATTAAAGAGAAACTAAATAAAACAAATGCTAGATGAAAAGTCTGTAAATAATCACATAAAATAAATCCATTGAGTGATCTTGACAGGACATGGGGAGACTGCAGAGATAAAAGCAAGAGAAAATTATTACATTTGATTCAACAATTGTGATGATTATGATTTGGGCTGCCAATCACGTAGATCTACGCGAACCGCTTAAAAGCCGCCACGTGCCAATCGCACGTTTCAATTTCACCCAAAGACCAAGGAGATATGATTAGTTGAAGATCTAGACTCCTATCCACTTCCTTGTTAACTTAAAACTTAAAAAGTCTGTATTTCGGCTCCTGAGTACTTTTTTTTTTACAATGAAAAACTCTGGCACTGGCTAAAAAAATATGAAATAATTCTGGCAGTCAATGTGTTAATTCTGTCATGTTTGAATCACATTTGGTGTTCTTACTTAACCAACACATTCAGATCCTGAAATCCTGCAGAATATAGTTTGGTAACACTCGACCGATGTCCTCACTATTTGCTGTAACAGGTGCTATTAATGCAACGCTGACAGAACAGTGTTGGGGGACAGTGCAGGTGTGCACCCATGCAGGCTGTGGGGGTGTGTGTGCAGACACCTGGACTCATGACAATTCTGAAATGCTGTGCAAAGACCTGGGCTGTGGAGAAGTCTTCACCGATGTCAAACAGAACAGAAAGGGGAGAGTGACCATCCTGGCAATGCACCCGACCAAACACACCACCAACTTGACTCAAAGCATCATTGTGACAAAACACAGAGAAACCGACTGCGATGACGAACCAGCCTTTGTGGTTTGCTTCTTCGGTAAAATATCCTTTGAAAAAAATCCAACACTGCAATTAGAATATAGATAATATAGATAGATACACAGCATATAATGTACTTCTGTAGTGTTCAAATGTTTAATGCCACTTACAGTACACATAAGGATTTATGTTAAACAGATCACCCCAACTTACGAATAGAAGACGGGGACAATGCCTGCTCTGGAAACTTGGTGGTGGAGGAGGGTGACATTTGGAAAATTACCTGCCACCAAAATGTCAAAATAAGTGCTGATATGATGTGTAAACAATTGCGCTGTGGCACCAGTGTCACACACAACTTTATCTGTGACAAGGACCAATCACTTCCATCAACACTGACCTGCTCAGGTAATATACATTTATATAACTGGTAGTTTCAGCACAGCAACTGAATTGGAGAAAGAGGTAAGGTCATATACTGTTTTAACTATTAACCCTCCATCATGTCAGTATCATGTTGGTGTCATGCCAGTATCATGGTCAGTATCATGTTGGTATCATGCCAGTATCATGGTCATTATCATGTTGGTATCATGCCAGTATCATGGTCAGTATCATGTTGGTATCATGCCAGTATCATGGTCATTATCATGTTGGTATCATGCCAGTATCATGGTCAGTATCATGGCCAGTGTGTTTTCCATCTCCTGGATGAACATAATATAGTCTTTCCCATTAATTTGTTATGGCATTTTTGACCGGGAACACTAAAGGTCCTTACACACCGGGGGCGATTTTTTCATGTGAATAATACTTAAAAAAACTTATAAAGTCAATGCAAGCTTCCACGGAGCGAAAAAGCGAAAAGAAAAAGCATCTTTTATTTATTCGGAACGAGTCTGAATTTTGCGTATATTCGCATAATCGCCGGTGTGTAATGACCTTTAGGGTGCAACAAAGTTGAATAAACGATTGAAACTGCTGATCGGCATTGTTATGTCCACATGCCTTGAGGACATTATAAGGTATTGAGGCAAGTAGGTGAAAAATACAATACTTATGATTCAAGAAAGTTGTAAATCGGTCATATTTGACCCAAAGAAGGTGCTTCACACTACAACCATCAGCACACGCCAACTTAGAATACTGTACAGTGTGAACTGCAATGGCATTGAGAAGTCACTGTGGCACTGCATGGCCAAGTACAATGACCCTGTAGCATGCACCTCCAATGCTGCTCATGTCAGTTGAGTAAGATGCATTATTGTATTAAAGTATTGCAGATGTTGGAAGAGTGGTCATTTAGTATTTTACTGTAACTTTTAGTTGATTACTTTATGAATGTTTCTTAATGGGGCAGCAGCACAATCAAAAATAAAGAAATCTGATACCCCCCCCTTTCCTTTAGACCACAAGGTAGTGTTCATGAAGGATGAAACGTCTTGTTCTGGCCAGGTGGCAGTAGAGCATGCTGGGAAGACCTACTATCTCTCAGGGGCCAATGAGACGTGGAACCACACTGCTAATGTGGTGTGTCGACAGATGCATTGTGGGAATGCCACTAAAATGACTTTATCCCCTCATGTTCCTTCTGGAGAACCTGGGATGGAAGATGATGTTTGGAGTGAGTCCTACAACTGCTCCTCCACTGAGAAATCAATATTCAACTGTCCAAAGATCAACACAGCATCATCCAATCACAGTGTTGCTTTGGTGGAATGTTCAGGTAATGTGTTTTACCCTCTTTAACAGTGTATTTTTATTTGTACTTTTGCTCAAAATATTGTTCATCTTAAAAAGAAAGTTCAAGTCATCATAAAGTTTACATAAAGAGGTTTCCAAATAACAATGATCAACCAAAAATAAGTTAACTGTAAATAATAAATCATAATCCACACACACCCCAAGACAAAAAAATGTAACACAGAAATCACAATGAAATTGTAAAATCAAAGCCAAAGTAGTAAAATTAAAAGTTAAGAGAAACTGAATAAAACAAATGCTAGATAAGAAAATCTGTAAGAAGGCATTACAAATACATTAAATCCACTAAGTGGACTTGACAGGACAGGCGGCAACCTCAGAGCTAGAAGCAAGTGGGTTGTTAAATTTGATTCAAAAGTGTGATGTTTATGATGAGGGCTCATGATGTAACTTTCCTCTTCTAATCCGGAATTTGACCTGTTTTCCTGTGCTGACATTTTTACAACTGAGCTAATAGAGCCTGCCTGCTTGCTCAGGTATAAATTGAATCTAGGTGAGACATGACCTTTGGCTTTGACGCAATCTACATTTTATTAATTAAAGAAAGTTACTTAGTGCCACTTTAGCAAACAACACATTCCTGTAATCCACAGAATATAGTACAGTAACACTTGACTGATGTCCTCACTATATGCTGTTTTTCAACAGGTGCTATTAATGCAACGCTGACAGAACAGTGTTTGGGGACAGTGCAGGTGTGCACCCATGCAGGCTGTGGGGGTGTGTGTGCAGACACCTGGACTCATAGCAATTCTGAAATGCTGTGTAAAGACCTGGGCTGTGGACATGCCTTAACTGGCATCAAACAGAACAGAAAGGGGAGAGTGACCATCCTGGCAATGCACCCGACCAAACACACCACCAACCTGACGGAAAGCATCATTGTGACAAAACACAGAGAGACCGACTGTGATGACAAACCGGCCTTTGTGGTTTGCTTCTTGGGTAAAATATCCTTTGAAAAATAAACTATTATAATATGCATTCTGCTAATTTGTTTGTTTGTAGATTGTTATAGGCAAGACATGGGACGTTTATCTGTACAGCACAATTCAACAACAAGGCAATTCACAGTGCTCTACACTAAGTTCTAAAAATAAGAAGTTAAAATAAAACAGAAATGGAATTGGGGCAACAGATGTTCAGGAGGCGGAGAACGTTACACACCTTCACTCCGCCCTACACACCAATCTGGCACTATACTGTACCTATACCCTGCCCAAACCACCCAGAAGCCTATATGCTTTTCACATCCCTCCACCACCCCTCTCACCTCCACAGCTGCTTTTCACCTGTTCCTCTCTCTCTCTCTCTCTCTCTCTCTCTCTCTCTCTCTCTCTCTCTCTCTCTCTCTCTCTCTCTCTTCTCAGGTTCCTGCAGGGGGGTGTCAGTCCACGATTGCCGTATCGACGATGCACACAACCTCCTCCCCAAAGACTCCTGGGAAAATCTAACATAATTTCAGTGGCACTTGTGACATATTTTATCACTGTACATAATAATGTAATTTGTTTTACTGTTTGATTTTCCATGCAGCCAGTGTCAAGGTCGATTTCAAGGATTCCAGAGATACTTGCTCTGGAAATCTGAAGATACTCTATCAAGGCGAACAACATACAGTCTGCATGGAAACCCTGAGGAACACTGATGTCCAAAATACCATCTGTAGGGAGCTTCAGTGTGGCGAGACCGGAGAGCCTCTTAAATTCTTTGGACCACAAGGTCCACCTGATGTCGTGTCAGAACTGAGTTGTCCTGCAAACAGCTCCAAGGTGTCAGATTGTAACATTACTTTGCAGGGCAAAGGTCATTGCTCTCTTGGTGGCCTCCAGTGTTCTGGTATGTTTTAAATGCTTTGATCTGAGTCCATTTTACTGTACCGTTACAGTAGCCCATTAAGTACAGCTCATTTGTCAACATAGACCATGTGCTATGATTTTACAATGAACTCTTGAACTGAGACACTCATTTATATTTCTTGGTTTTCATTAAGTGTGCTCTGTCCCTGTTCCTTCTCATCTTAGACTGGCAGAAGATCAGGCTAAAATATCCACAAGAGCATGGAAGAGGCTTTGAGGGAGATGTGTTTGTTTATAGCAAGAACGGTTCCAGGATGGTATCTAAACGTGGCTGGACAGAAGAAGAAGGAGAGAAACTGTGCCGCCATCTCAACCTGGGCGGTTATACAAACCATACGGCATCAGAGCTTTCTTCTCCTATGTGGGTGAAGAGCTTCAACTGTAGCGATGTGAAGGAACCCAAGACTATCTGGGACTGTGAGAGTGAAGAGAGACCCTTTGGGAACCAAGGAGTCTATCTACAATGCCAGAGTAATACCAATTACTAAAAAATACAATACAATTAAAAATAATAATCATTGCTATAGAGTGTTTGTTCAGTAACAGGGGTCTTCCCATCGCTCCAACTCTTTAGTAAGCAGAAAATGCTTACAATCCCTCAAAGATCATTTATCAGCTTAAATTTTAGTCTTCCATTTCCATTTTTGTTTTGTTTAATCACTTCCAATTTCAATTTGTATGAGTTCTCTCTCCTGATTTGATTACATTCATGTCCCTGACCAAAACATTAGTTTTTCTGATTGCTAAAAAGCTGGGGAAACGGGGAGACGCTTGTTACCGAACAATCACTTTATAGCAATTATTACTATGAGAATATACAGCTATGTATGTGTACAAAAGATGATTTAATATAAAGATGGATTGATGCTGAAATGGAGAAAATTATCGTTTATTTTCCATATAGAGTTGAGCATTATTGGGTGAGGGTTATTTAGGCCTTAGTCGATATATATACAACTCAGGACTATTTGAAGTACGTTTTTTGAATGACATCTCTATTACCCCAGCTTTAATTCAGACTTATCAGATCAGTGTGGTTGTGGGATGGGGGATTTTTTTGTTAGTGTGGTTGCCTATAGGCAACCTACACTATTGTTCTTGTTTTTGTTGATATTATATTTCTGTTTTCCCAGAAGCCCCAGTGGTTACACTATCAGGGAATTGCTCTAGTCAGGTGAAGATCGATGGCATCAGGGTGTGCAGTGATCACTGGGACGACAAACACTCACAAATAGTTTGCCAAGAGCTAGGCTGTGGCAATGCACTCCTCTTTAAAAAAAATGGAACTACTTGGTCAGAATCAGATGAGTACTACCATGTCCATTGCCAGGGCTCTGAGTCCAAACTTGGGCAGTGTGAGAGAGTCATGGGCCAGTGTGGTGGAGAACTGGTGTCTGTCTACTGTGCAGGTGAATACTTTCACATACTGTATTTGATAACAGTCAGTCTCTGCAGAGGAAAATGCTCTGTTTGTGATTATTGGAGGAGGTGTTATGAGTCTGCGTGTTTGCATTTTGTATTTCATATAACATATAAAATACAGTACTAGTATATTATACTAGTAGTGTATACTTTAGTAGACTATTCAAAGTTGCAACACTGTTTCCACATAACAGAGAATAAAGCAGGATTTTTCACTTGTTACAGGTGGCATCAGATTCAGCACCAGGAGAAGGTGCGGAGGCAGACTTAAGGTCCAATATCGAGATATGAGCGAGTATGTGTGTCCCCTGAACTTAACAAAGGATTTCAAGAACCTTGTGTGCAAGAAGCTTGGTGAAGAATGTGGTGATATCATTGAGAACTATGAATGGTATGGGGAAAATGAGCAGGTAAACTTCGTGTCTGTTTTGTCTATAAGTTACATTGAGATCATTAGACACCGACATCCAGGTCTCTTCTGTACATTGTCTTCTTTCAAGTATAGTAGAATGGATTCTTGAGAAACCTTATGAATTCAATTGTTATTATTATTAATGTTATTGTTATTATTATTATTATTATCATTATTATTATTACCCTTATTATTATTATTATTATTATTATTAAACAAATCAGTTCTCTTCTATGACAAACTTTCATGTACAGTATGACATTACTGACTGAAAGTGAGGAAAGAAATTCTCAAATACTAAAGTAAGCTTTTATAAAAAATATTAGGACCTGGAAACGTCACTGGTTTGCACAAAATATGACTTGGACATCAGAAACTGTGTCCGCCAGGAGTCTTGCAAAAATGTCAAACCAGCTGAAATCTATTGCAAAGGTACGAAACCTACTTTTATATGAACTTTTTAACTAAATTTGCACTTTTTCTTGCTATTCAGAATTGTATTTTATTTTATCTATAGACAATTATATGTGAACCAATTCTGCATGTTTATTTTTTATGATAATAATCTCTCATTTGATTTATTCCACCAACAAAATAAACTACACATA
>NC_137605.1:54023786-54283786 GCF_963280865.1 Gymnoscopelus braueri | reverse complement strand
ATGGGGGGGCGAACCAGAACCTGGAGACCACCTAGTGGAGCTTTTAGGGACCGGCGAAGGAGCTTATAAATGGGGGTGAACCAGGACTTGGAAATCACCTGTGCTTAGGGGGGCCTGACCAAGACCTCGAGACCAGGACTTGGACACTACCTAGAGAGGCCTATGGAAGGGGGGTAAACCAAACCTGAAATAATATGCGTTCACCTGAATAGGTGTGGCACAAAATAATCCATTTGATAACCTTCTGTTTTGCTAAAACCCAACTCCCAAAAGATGAACATTGACATACAGGCTGTGGTCTTCGACTGTAAATAACAAACAAAACAAATACAATGTTTTATTTCCCTCACAACATTCTTTAACTATCCACATAACAGGATGTTATACAGATCAGATTGTTTTTTTTTGTATGGTAAAAGATTTAACTGCATCAAATGTTTATTAGTCATATGAAGTAAGATTGTTTTTTCTAAAAAAAAATAGATTCATACTGTAAGTCAAACAGTTCACTTGTTATAGCTGCAATCCGTACCTTTTATGTCCTAGAGAGCTTTGAACCGCTATCTCCCACATCATTAGAGATCAAACATCAGTTCCGCTGATTCAAGAAGGAATCCCCACTTGGTTTAGGGACACATTGCACTTATGAGCTTCAGACGGTACATCTGGAATGGAAGAGTAGGGAGACCAACTCCAACCACTGCAGATGTACTAGTAATATTGTAATAACATTAAAATTATGTTTTAATCATTAAAATAAGTCACAGATTGCAGTTTTAAAACCGATTATATACAGACATGTAAAGTGGGAGTGAAAAATCATGCTGAGGACTGTCTGGACGAGGGACAATTTGTTGCCTTGTTATTATTATTATTTTTCAATGGCTGCTGCCTGATGTTAATTTAATGTTTTTTTTTCAAAGTTACGTAACAAAATACGTTCACGTCCACTGCAGGATCAGTCTAGAAACGCAGCCTTATCGGCATTAACATTGTTCAATTACATTGCATATAATGCAATTATGTGCTTTCGGTATCATGACTCATGTCTGTATTTTACCCAACAAATATATTTTTTTCCACTGGAATCTGTCTGGTGTTATTTTATGACTTGTATAGAGATATTAAACTTAGTTTACTGTCTAGTGTATAGCATAGTGTAGGCATAGTTCACCCAAAAAAAGAAATTCCATCGATTAGTCACCCCATGGAGACTTTAATTCATGGATATTTTTTTGTTTTTGTCGCATTCCTAAACCAATAGTTTGATGACCAGCAGTCATCAAACTATGGACCAGCGGACCGGTAGGCAACACAAAGGAGACTCTTTGTGTCTCCTACCGGAACCGCTGCCGGTCATTATTATTTGCTTAGGAATGCGACAAAAACAAAAAAATAATAGATAGGAAAAAAAAGTCATTTTGGGGGTGAACTATCCAAGTTACTTTACTGTCTAGTGTTACTTTATGACTTGTATCTATGTTAAAGTTACTTTACTGTCCAGTGTTACTTTATGACTGTTATACATATTACAAATAGTTTACTGTCTAGTGTTACTTTATGACTGTTGTAGATGTTAAAGTTAGTTTACTGTCATATTATCGTATTCTAAAATGTTATGATCGCTTGTATGTAGAGTTTTGGTGTGCTGTGTATCTTTAATCAGTTTAGTACTGTTTCCATATAAATAAGTTATTACTTTTTTATTTCCTTTAACAATGATTTTTCTTTTATAAAGCTAACGAAAATGACAAAAACAAATTAATGATACGGTTCAGCTTTTAGTGTTGCATTCATACATAATAAATAAATAAATAATTAAAGCAGCATTGTGTCTGGATGCTTTGTATTGTTGTATTTATATTTTTTTCATTAAACAATATTTTAGATAAATTGAGGGTCAGAAAATGTAAAACCATGTATTAATAACATAAAACCAACACTAATACAAACTCTTATGATGTATCATGCAATGAGCTTCACAGCACCTCAGCAGTCAACTTACTTCCCTGTCATAGTCATCCTTATCAGAAAAAGATACACCACACCGTGGTGTCATCTGTAAACGTATAAATCATTAACAGTATTAGTGTTGAATATAAAACAAGAGGGTTTTATTTGTCACTTACTCATACAGATACAAGCAGCTAAATGTTATGTTTGTTTTTGTGATCATAATAGTCAGTCGTAGTCAGTTTCAGCCTGTATGAGCGTTACATTGATTTCACACAGAGCCACAAACATTCTACAATAAGGCCATTTCAAATTGAATCTCTATCTCCTCAGATTCAGACCCGTTCTTTATTGGTGACCTTAATAGTCTGGCTATCTTTTCATATAATTTATAATTCATATAATTTAATATAGGCCCACAATGGGAACAAGCCCTCAGGGATATTTCGTGTTATCCTTTTAGCATTGCTTTTTTAATTATGCTTGCTGTACTGTTTGCAATTTGTTAATAAAGTATTCAATCAATACATCAATCCATCAATACATCAATCAATCAATCAATCAATCAACCAACCAACCAACCAATCAATCAATCAATCAATCAATCAATCAATCAATCAATCAATCAATCAATCAATCAATCAATCAATCAATCAATCACTTAGCTATATTTGCCCACATTTAAATAATCCTGTTTGATCAAAACACATGCACCATTAAAACAAATAAGTGCAAAGTCAAGGTCTAAGCTCTGGTACCCAACCATCATATGCAACCCATGACTGCCACCTAGTGGCAGTCCTGTAGACAGCTGAGGAATACATGCTCCTGAAATATAAAATATGCTTAAAGCCTACCACTATGGTGACGTTGTGGTATTGTAGTGACATCACTGTATGATGTTAACCAACATCACAAACAATGAAAACATGGGTTGTGTATGTGGTCAGTAACACAGGGAATAGGATGCTTTTAAACATACTGTACATCTCCCCACTTTCTTTTGTCTGTTCTATTGCCTAAAGTAAAAACAGCAGGTAATTGATATCATTAAATATGTAATTTATGTTTTTTAACATTAATTGATGGTCATTGTATTGTAAGTATGACTTCATTCATCATTTTACTGGATCATATTGAGAGAACCAAGAAAGTGACATAACATACTGTGACACAACAACATACTGTCAGTCGACTGTTTTAATGTGGACACAAGAATACATCCATTCAACATACTTTAAACACTTACACAGTATCATCAGGTACTTACAGTATTTTTTTGTTGGGCCAGAAGGATTGGATTTTCACATGCATGCAGGCTACAATACAACGGTGGCAACATTGCAGCCAGTGAAATGATTGTACTTTCTCAACAATAAAAAGAAAGTATGTACTCAAAAAGCCGTAACGAAACCAAAACAGCAAAAACACTATAAATAACTTATGTTGAAAAATAGGGGGGGGGGGGGGGGATAACTGAATTGCATCTACACAGCATTTTGATTGAATTCTTTATTAACAGTTTGCAAATAGTACAGTGGTACGATTATACAATGGTGCTAAAAGGATAACGCAAAAAAGCCCTGAGGGCTTGTTTCCATTGTGGTCCTGTGTATTCAATTCATCGAGACATTTAAAGACAATAGTCTACAATAATATACAATAATATACAAGACATCATCACTAGTGGCAATAACACGTATATGTACAGTAAAGAGTTGGGGTTGGGGGGGTCATTTCAATAAAAGGAGAAATCACACCAATTTAATTGATAAGCAAAATGTTTATTAGATAAAGTGCAGACTCCATTAGCATTTAACATGCATAGATTATGGATAGGAGAGAAAAAAAAATGCATGGAGTCTAGATGCTGATGGTGGCAGTGCAGAAGAAGCACCTTCCCTTATCAGATCTTGGACTTGGAGAATGGTTTAGAGGCAGTGATATTTGATAGAACGCAGCCCAATCGCTCATTGGCTGGCTGCAGATTGGTTGTAGAATTAAATTAGTTAGTAGTGCTCATGCTTAGATTAGTGAATGAAAGGATTTTGACAGCGTGGGAAAACTGAAGTAACGCAGGCTATAGCCAAGTGCTGCTAACATGAAAGCGTGAGAGAAGAGATCTTCCTTATTAAATGTACGCTTAGAGCTACAATTCTGGTGTTAAGCCTAGACGTTACTAAGACCAGTTTGCAGACAGGTGCTCTTTGCATCTACATGCAGTTTGACCAGGTGTTTGTCGGGAAGTCGGGAAGTGCAGCAAGAGAATCACCTCTTCTCACAGATGAAGGATCTTGCATATTTACAAAACTTATTATACAATGTTTTCATCTCATGCCAGTAGTATGCACAGTTGAAGTTTTCATTCTTATCAGGCTGTCCTGGACCCCAGTACCTGCAGAATAAACAACATAATGTATTATCAGTCACTCACACAATACAGTAGATTTACAATAGGGAAAAAAAGAAAAGTAAAATATCTCACCCAGCAGTCAGTGGTGTTCCATTTACCCATGTCCATTTGCCTTCAGTCTTATGCAGTCCAATCCAAAACATCTGGGAAAAACTGTCCAATCGTTTGATGGATTCCTGATCATTTGTACATGATTGAATCATATAATTTTCAGTAAAACATTGAGGTTTTCACTATAGGCAAGGAATGACATGGACACCTGGGCACGCATGCACGCGCAAACACACACACACACACACACACACACACACACACACACACACACACACACACACACACACACACACACACACACACACACACACACACACACACACACACACACACACACACACACACACACACACACACACACACACACACACACACACATACACTAACCTGTTCTTCTTTACTGTTAATGATCACCAGATCTGCTCCTGGTGTCTTCAGACATTGTTGTCTACTTTCCTCCCAGTTTAACCTTTTAGCAGAGAGGTAATAACATCTCCATCCAAACTCCTTCCATCCACTGGGACACTGGGACAACTTGACTAAACATCAAACGGAAGTTTTACTGATGGATTTCCAATGCACTGATAAATAATAATAATAATAATAATTAAATTGGAATCCCATGTTGAGGGTCGCCATCCCCCTTATTTATTTTCTCTGTTGAAAATACCATAGGGTCATCTTAGATCGCGTCAAGAAGTACTGTGTTCCATTAATAAACAAATCAGCCCTGCAATTTTACTCATATGGATATGAAGCATCAACTGACAGTGAAAAAGTACAAATTTATCCATAGAACGTTTTTTTTCTCCAAACACAGACGTTATCAAATGTAACTCAATATCATAACAGTCACTCACAGAGTCACATACCTGACAGAATCGTGGGGCTTCTATATTTTTGGAACACAGTTCTTATATGACGCAATCTAAGATTTCCCTACGGGATTTTCAATCTTATATTAAAATTGCCTTAGGGGAGGACCAGCTGGCGGTCACGCTCATGTCACTATGACTCAGCCATAATCATATAAGGAGTTCCCAATGCAGCGATGCCCAAAAATGGAGTGTGTTGTCTAACCTCAATGTGTCGTCATGGCATCAGGCACAAACAAATCAGTCAGCTCCACTTATAGGCACAGAAGGGGGCATGCCCATATATGGGCATATACCGATGACAGATACTCTTTTCCATCTTTTAACTCTTTGACTGCCAGAGTATTTTCATAATGTACTCACCCAGTGCCAAGCGATTTTCGTGTTTTTAGTAGTTTTAAAGTTGTCATAAAAGTTTAGATCCATATTTATCGATCGATTCACTGTGTGTTTCCGGAGAAGGAGTCTCTGACTATTGCTCCGGATGCAAAACATTGCACCCGGAGCTAGTGTCCCCTTTGCTACAGGCCGTTGGAAACACGCGTCTCCTCGGAAAAATGGACACAAAGAAAAGAACAGAGATACAGGCGAAAGAAAAAAAAACTACAAACATGGAGTCGACGGGAACGGAATGACGTTATATCCACTATTTCCGTATCCGTTTGTGCTACAGTTTTACTGCTCCCTTCGGATTCAAGATTAGACGTGATCTTCTCTAAAATAACAATAATTACAAACGCGTGTCTAACGTGTCGACGGCCAAGTGGACAAACTAGCAATTGACTCGATAACGCGTCGACAGCAGTCAAAGAGTTAACAGGCCACTACACAGCCTTTTTAAAGCCAGTCCTATATTGTGCTGATCAGAGCAATGGTCACCGAGTTATGACCATTTGAAATGTTAGACACTGTAACACTACTGTAGTGCCCCATGGGTGTGCAAGTTAGGTTTTTTGGTGTGACTATTTGCATGGCCGACCCCTAAACAGTGTTTGTGACATGTTTGGTGTGGATTGGAGCAACGGTGTGCCTGTGGCCCCCGAGGGCCCAACGTGGCCCCTGGGGGCCACACGTGGCCCCTGGTGTGACTGTTATCATGGCAGATCCCTGAACAAAGTGCAGATTGGAGCAACAGTATGCCAGTAGCACCCATACCAGGGGCCATACCCATACCACCTAACTCCACAAGTTGGAGTTGTCCGACAGTTTTAGGATCCAATGGTGTTTAGGAGGTTTAGTCAGAAGCACTTTTTTAATACTTTTCATTGGTTCGATATTTGTAAAACCCACACCCAGACGTAAAGGGTGTTCAACAGCACTGATTTATTTTAAAAAAAAGTTAAAAAGTTGTAAAATGGAGATAGCTGGTTTCTGCCGGACAACGACGATATGCTATTTATGTCTACATTTATATTTAAGAAAACTGCAATTAAAAAAAAACCAAAATGATGAAGGTTTACTCTAACCTCGCGTCACCAGCCTTTCCACCGCTGAGGAAAGCCTGATATTCGTTCTAAACTGAGCCATGTGATCCGGTTTAGAAAAAAAGAAAATAACTATCATGTTCCGGTGGTGTGTTCCGGTGGATCTCGCATTGTTTTTGTTCCCCACATAATACGAATCAATGAGTTTAGTCTCGCTAGTCGCACTACGATTATTATACCAAAAGAAACAAAACGATTATACCAATTTAAAACAATTTTAAACTAGGGGAATCAATTTGGAGGTGCACGGCACCAGAGGTTCCGGTGGTTGGTTCCGGCCACCTGATGACATAAGGTTATTTACGTCCAGACCGGATCAGAAACCCGAAAATGGTATTGATCCCAGGCTAGTTTTGCCATACATCCCTAACAACAATTAATATATCAATAATACACAAAAAATGTTTCCTTAAAAAAAGTGTGTAACCTCTCTCACCTGCTTTCTCTCTCTTGTTTACTTCTTGTTGTAACTCGTTTATTTCCAGGGTCAGGATGTTGTAGCTGGACTGCAGCTGGTCTGTGTCCAAGGTGAAGTTGTTATAATCGGTTTCCAGCTGTTTTACCTCCAGGGTCAGGTTATTGTAGTCGATCTGTAGTTGATCAAAGGCTGAACGATCTGCAAAGGACCAAAAGGTGATGATAATAAGTTTATTGCTGCTGTTGATGATGATAACAAACATCTGTGTGTGGAAAAGAAGCTTTGAGAAGAAGAAATGTCAATGTTCCTGATCAGGTGTGTTTTTATGTGAACAGGTCTCAATTATATATTTCTAATATAAAGATATATACAGAATATTACAGGAACAACGGGTTATTATCGGCAGTGGCTCAGGAGGAAGAGCGGCCGTCTTAGAAATCTAAAGGTTCCAGGTTCCATCCCCGGCTCCTCCTGGCTATGTGTCAAAGTGTCCTTATAGCCTACTGCCCCTAATTGCTCCCGATGAGTAGGTTGGTGCCTTGCATAGTTTCCTCTGTGTGTGTGTGTGTGTGTGTGTGTGTGTGTGTGTGTGTGTGTGTGTGTGTGTGTGTGTGTGTGTGTGTGTGTGTGTGTGTGTGTGTGTGTGTGTGTGTGTGTGTGTGTGTGTGTGTGTGTGTGTGTGTGTGTGTGTGTGAAAATACATTGACTAGTGTATGGATTTGAAAAGTCCCAAAGTTATGTGTAACCTACCAAAGTTTGTTGCAGCGACAGACCACAAGCCATTGATATCCATAATATAAAAAAAACTCAGCGAGACGTCACCATGCATACAAAGACTAATAATGAAGCTAACGTTATGATTTCGAGCTGATATAGGCTACACAGCAGGAAAACACATTGTGATGGCTGATGCTCTGTACAGGGCAACGACACAGAGTGATACACCAGTGAGTTCTACAGAGACTGATGTTCAATCACATGTGAACATGATTGCAAAATCACTACCTGTGTCAGACAGAAAATCTAAGCAGATTGCAGCAGAAACGGAGAAGGACCCAGTACAGAGGGTCAAGAAAAATCTGAAAGAGAAGAGGTGACTGTCAATAATATTACAACGTCAGAGCAGAGCTGAGTGTGATAAATGGACTTTTACTCAGAAAAAACAGAATTGTCATTCCTCAGTCACTGAGAAAAGAGATGTTGAAAAGACTACACGAGGGGCCCCTCGGAATGGAAAAATGCGAGAGAAGAGCCAGAACAGCAGTTTATTGGCCAGGAATCAACGCAGACATTGACAAGATGGTCTCGAGCTGTGAAACTTGCCTGAAACATCACACAAAGCAGCAGAAAGAGATGAGACGACAAACTTGCCACCTCCAGCTGACCAGACACTTTCAGCACTATGTACTGAGAAGGTCTACGTGCCAGTCTAAACCACCTGACAGACTGGTCTTCTACAGAACAGCACAGAGCTGTATCCTTTTGCACATAAAAACAAAAACAAAACAAAAAAACTTAGCAAAGACAATTAAACACATTTAAAAAGAAAAGAAAAAAAAATATGGACATTGATATGTGTTTATGCATGTAAAAAGAAAGAAAGACAAAAAAGAGAAGATTGTATTTGGAATAGCAACAGTTGAAAAAAAGTTAATCCACAGAATGTTTTTATTGTGTAATTTCACAGAGTCTAACAGAAATGTTTAAATGTATTGTTATGTGGTTTACATGTAGCCTAAATAAAAAGTGATGTTACGATATGTGAGGATTTATAACAACCACTAGATGGCACCATCTACTAGGCTGCATAAGCGACCCTAAACAAACATTAGCAGATCTAGTATGTAACCTACCAAGAGACATGATGTACAGTATGCTGTTTGCTAGCTGCTACCAGTCCTAAATAAAGTGACATTGAAAGAACCCAAGTTTCTTCATTGATAGATTTACATCTTACAGACACAATCCAAATCCATTACAGATTGATAAGGAATGTGAATCAGAGTACAATTACAAAATAGAACTTAAACAGAAAATAAAACAAGTCAACTAAAACAATATATAATTAAATAACAATATAACTTAATTAAAACAGGTGCAATCACAGTTAAAAGTGTTAAGGACCATTGCTCTGAACTGACCAAATGATGCCAACGAGCTGATTTTTGAAGACTTTTGAAGACTTTTGAAGCTCATTCCAAGACATTGGGCTGCTGACAGAGAAAGCTGCCTTGCCCAGCTCTGTTTGAGGATGAGGAACCTTTAGCATTCCAAAAAATAGGAATAAGGAAGAATAAGAATAAGGAAGGCAGAAGGAAGGCGGTGGGGGGACCCACCTCGCGCTCGCGGTGGTCGCGAGGTGCGGGGGACTGGACTGATGTTATTATTTATTTAGGCCTATTAAAAAAAAAAATATATATATATATATATATATATATTTTTTCTTTTGGGGGGCTGGACTGAATAGTGGGGGGACACAGTGTCCTTTAATTAAACAGGTGCCGGCGCCACTGGGTTCGAGTCCCGTTCCCGACGATCTTTGCTGCATGTCTCTCCCCATCTCTCTCTCCCTGTTTCCTGTCTGTCTCTACTGTAAAACTATTAATAAAGGCCAAAGCCCCAAATATATCTTTACAAAATAAATAAAATAATAATCACTGGAGCGGGTCTGATAAGTGCTATATTGTTCTGTTCCAGCTGAATCAAATATAAGCAGGGAGCATTCCAGCATTGGCTTTAAATAAAAACGGGTACCAGTGTTTATCCCGCCTGTAATGACATTCTTGAATGCAGGTGCAGGTTTCAAGGGTGTTTAATAAAGTCCAACAAAGGAACAAGTGGGAAAGGCAAAGTTCAGAGAAACTATAAACAAGTACAAACACGGACGGGACCGTGTGGAGCTGCTAGAGTCTAGAGCCAAACAACAATACTGCCTGCTGACAGGGTGGAAGAGGGGGTATAGGAGTGGACTAAAGGGACCTGCATGCTACCAAATGAGGTGGTCACCCTATCACCCTTTAGGTGAGAGCGCTCTCTATGATAAAGAGAGCTCTCTCTATCACCACCGCGGTGATAAGGTGATAAGGTCAGTGGCGTTCCCAGGAATTACATTTAAGGCAGGCGAGATTTTTTTTTCTGAACAAAACCCCTCGACGGCCACTATTCGGTGTGAATTTTTTCACTGCCTGTTTTTCAGTCAGTCTTTTACTTTATTTTCTAGGGGAGGCTAAATTTGAGTTGGGCAGGCGGCCGCCTGCCTTGCCTCTATGGTGGGTACGCCACTGGATAAGGTGACCACCGAAAATGGTAGCATGCGCCCCCCCTTAAGGAGGAACAGGTGTGTAAAGTTAATAGGCTGGAGATGAGGACCTCTGGAATAAGGGCGTGGGCGTGGTCGTGACACCGCCTCCCAGTCAGAGAGGATAAACAATGAGTTCTCATAAAGTGCAGAGTGGTGGGTGGGTGCCATAATTATCTAATCCACCTTAAGGCAGAGTGGCACCTCAAGGCGCTGTAAAAGTGATGGAGCAGCAATCCTATAAACAATGTCACCATAGTCCAAGACTGAGAGGAAAGTGGCCTCAATAACAGTTTTTCTTTTACTGGAAAAGGGAAAACATGATTTATTTCTATAAAGAAAAAAAAAGTTGTCTCAGTTTAGAGACGAGATCGTCTACAAGAAAGAATGACAACCCCCCCCCCAGAAAAAAAAAACAGGTAACACTTTAGAATAACTATTCGTTATAAGTAGTTAATAGATCATTCATAAACTGTTAGTTAATGAGTTATTAATGACATGTTAAGCAATTGTTAATAGTTAGTTAAGGATTAATAACAATGCCTTATAACTACTTAATTGATCATTTATAAACCATTAGTTAATGAGTTATTAATGTCTTGTTAAATGTTTGTTAACAGCTAGTTAAGGAGTTGTAACCATGACTTATAGATAGTTAATAGATTAGTAACAAACTATTAGTTAATGAGTTATCAATGACTTGTTAAATATGTTTTAATAGTATGTTAAGGATTTATAAATATGCCTTATATATAGCTAATAGATCACTCACAGAGAATTAGTTAACTGACTTATTAACTGTATGCTGATTATTTATAACTATGTCTTATGAATGCCTTATAACTAGTTAATAGATCCTTTATAAACCATTGGTTAATGAGGTACTAATATCTTGTCAAATATTTGTTAACAGTTAGTTAAGGAGGTATAACTATCCCTTATAGATAATTTATATATTACTTACAAACTATTAGTTAATGACTTGTTAATAACTTGTTAAATATTTACTACCTGTATGCTAATGATGAATAACTATGCCTTATATATGTTCAAAGGATTATGAACAAGCTATTAGTAAAACACTTACTAATGGCTAGTTAAGTATTTGTTAATAGTTAATATATGTTATTGGGTAGTTATTCTAAAGTTGCAACTACTCCTCATTTACTAACATGAGTTAAGTATTTGTTAATGGTTAAGATATGTTATTGGGTAGGTATTCTAAAGTTGCCACTACTCCTCATTTACTAACTATTAACAAATACTTAACTTACCTTTTACAAATCAATTGTTAATGATTTGATTCCCATCTACTAATACCAGAGACACGTTGTACAACAGCAAATGGGTGGTACAGAAATTTGATGTGATACTGTGGACATATTTCACATTTTGGTACCTCAACCTTGCTCTATATTTTACAAAATAAATACCACAGATGAAATAATGAACAATGTATTTTTAATTAATACAGAAAACAGTTAAAAAATAACAAATGCATACATCTAAAATAACAATAGCAAATAAATAAATAGTCATATCAACAGTAATACAGTAATTAGAAATGGGACCAAAAGGGATACCTTCATAATCCCATCATAATCCGCCTCTACAGTCCAGATTACATATAGCTTTAACCAGTGGATATACAGCACACACATTAGCTTTAGCTTTATAGCAGGCCTTCTGCAGTAAGCAGTATGGCTACAGCAACACCATGTGCTAAAATTGTAGCTATGCTAATATTGTAGCTAACAGGCTAATAAGTGTTCCCAAATTATAAATCTTACTCTTTTTCATCAAACAAACACAAACAAATTCTTTATATTAACTAATAAACACAACAGTTCATACAGTTTGAATGGTTTTGCACTACATCACCTGAAATGCATAAAATACACAATGTATCAGATACAGCACAATGGTGTGTCTTGTTCACAATAACTGAACAACATCCTGCTCCTTTCAAAATAAAAGGCAGTTCAGCTTCAGAACTCCATTGAGACACACTGCCATCTACTGACACAAAGTGGTATTGATACTACACTACAGACTAGTGTAGTAAGTTGCATGAACTGCTGAACTGTATAGGACAATAAAATTAAAATACATGGAACATACATGGAACATACATGGAACATACGTGGAACATTGCCAAAAATGGTAGATAAGAAATGACAGATCTACAAGCTCACAGCAAGACGCATTGCAACATTTTGTGAGCTTGTAGATCTGCTATTCCTGATCTGATATTTATGGATGAAGAGAAACAGAAGAAAATAATTGCAACCTCACAAATTTCAAATTGAGGGTTATTGCTTCAAAAAAGGCCCAGTAAACACCTTGAGTGGCATTTTTCTTGAGTTTTTCTTGAGCTCACACTTGAGCTTGTAGATCTGCTATTTCTAATCTGCTATTTCTACTGAATGAAGGAAAACTGTTCAGTTCATGCAGCTATACTTGTCTGTAGTGTAGTACCAATACCACTTTGTGTCAGTAGATGGCAGTGTGTCTCAATGGAGTTCTGAAGCTGAACTGCCTTTTATTTTGAAAGGAGCAGGATGTTGTTCAGTTATTGTGAACAAGACACAAGAGAAGGGGCCATTGTGCTGTACACATTGTGTATTCTATTGTATGCATTTCAGGTGATATAGTGCAAAACCATGAAAACTGTATGGACTGTTGTGTTTATTAGTTCATGTAAATAATTAGTTTTTGTTTGTTTGATGAAAAAGAGTAAGATTTACACTTATTAGCCTGTTAGCTACAATATTAGCATAGCTACAATCTTAGCACATGGTGTTGCTGTGGCCATACTGCTTACTGCAGAAGGCCTGCTATAAAGCTAAAGCTATATTTAATCTGGACTGTAAAGGCGGATTATGATGGGATTATGAAGGTATTCCTTTTGGTTATTTCTAATTACTGTATTACTGTTGATATGACTATTTCTTTATTTGCTATTGTTATTTTAGATGGATGCATTTGTTATTTTTGTACTGTTTTCTTTATTCATTAAACATACATTGTTCATTATTTCATCTGTGGTATTAATTTTGTAAAATATAGAGCAAGGTTGAGGTACCAAAATGTGAAATATGTCCACAGTATCACATCAAATTTCTGTACCACCCATTTGCTGTTGTACAACGTGTCTCTGGTATTAGTAGATGGGAATCAAATCATTTGTAAAAGGTAAGTTAAGTATTTGTTAATAGTTAGTAAATGAGGAGTAGTGGCAACTTTAGAATAACTACCCAATAACATATTTTAACCATTAACAAATACTTAACTCATGTTAGTAAATGAGGAGTAGTTGCCACTTTAGAATAACTACCCAATAACATAAAATAACCATTAACAAATACTTAACTCATGTTAGTAAACGAGGAGTAGTTGCAACTTTAGAATAACTACCCAATAACATAAATTAACCATTAACAAATACTTAACTCATGTTAGTAAATGAGGAATAGTTGCAACTTTAGAATAACTACCCAATAACATAAATTAACCATTAACAAATACTTAACTCATGTTAGTAAATGAGGAATAGTTGCAACTTTAGAATAACTACCCAATAACATAAATTAACCATTAACAAATACTTAACTCATGTTAGTAAATGAGGAATAGTTGCAACTTTAGAATAACTACCCAATAACATATATTAACTATTAACAAATACTTAACTAGCCATTAGTAAGTGTTTTACTAATTGTTCATAATAATCCTTCGAACATATATAAGGCATAGTTTTAAATCATTAGCATACATGTAGTAAAAAGTTATTAACGAGTCATTAACTAATAGTTTGTGTTTATATATACATTATCTATAAGGGATAGTTATACCTCCTTAACTAGCTGTTAACAAATATTTGACAAGACATTAGTAACTCATTAACTATTGGTTTTTAAATGATCTATGAACCCGTTATAAGGCATTTATAAGATAATCAGCATACAGTTAATAAGTCAGTTAACTAATACTCTGTGAGTGATCTATTAGCTATCTATAAAACATATTTATAAATCCTTAACATACTATTAAAACATATTTAACAAGTCATTGATAACTCATTAACTAATAGTTTGTTACTAATCTATTAACTATCTATAAGTCATGGTTACAACTCCTTAACTAGCTGTTAACAAACATTTAACAAGACATTAATAACTCATTAACTAATGGTTTATAAATGATCTATTAAGTAGTTATAAGGCATTGTTATTAATCCTTAACTAACTATTAACAAATGCTTAACAAGTCATTAATAACTCATTAACTAACAGTTTATGAATGATCTATTAACTACTTATAACGAATAGTTATTCTAAAGTGTTACCAAAAAACACACCACATTTTTTTCACACACCCCCAATATGCTCTGGGGCTATTCCCCTGATCTTCTCAGGACCTACAGTAGCTCTGCCCCTGTTCTCAACATGGATAATAAGTTGACCTGATACTCACTGTGCAGGGCCATGACGATGGTTCTCACTGTGTGTAGAATGCACAGCAGCATCAGACCCACTGCAGCTGTTATGAGGATGCCTCTCTGAACAACTGGAGGATATTAGTACAACGTTAATATGATCACATTCAATGTTTCATTTCAAAGAACACAGAGTGAATAAAGTACCACCGATCCGACTCATGACGACACGGTTTGTTTGGGTCTGATGTCATGCTGTCACAGTCAGCATGACATACGCCTATTTGGGTGTAGCTGAGTCATAGTGAAGTCTATATATGGTTATGTCTGAGTCATAGTGAAGTCTACAGATAGCTATGGTTATGTCTGAGTCATAGTGAAGTCTACAGTATATATGGTTATGTCTGAGTCATAGTCCACAGTATGAAAAAATGCTTACGGCTCTAGGAAACCCCAAAAAAGTTAGAACAGGAGGCAGAGCATTTAAGTTTCAGGCACCTCAGCTGTGGAACCTTCTCCCAGTCTCAGTCCGTGAAGTAGACACACTCTGTATATTTAAGACTAGATTAAAAACCTTTCTTTATGATAAAGCCTATAGCCGAAGTGTATAGATGTAGACAGATGCCAGGTGATTGTTGACCTACATTGTGCATTTTAATTGTATAGTGTTTCTCAGTACTCAGTCACCCTATAGTCATCCTCTCTCCCCTCTCACTCCCCACCCCCCCTCTCTCCTCTCTCCTCTCGTCCTCCCTTTTGGTTGTGTGGGTTTGTGTCCCACTGGTGCAATTGTAATTTACACTGTACAGATTCACGCTCTAGTAAGGCCTGCCACTAATTCCACACCCGGGGACAATAGAGTTATTTTATCTCCCACGTCGCAGTTCCATGGACTGTCACTACGGACCCCCAGCTGCAGATCAAGAGTGTGACTGCGGACCGGGCCTCTCCATGGAGCACGACCGTGGATTCCTACTACATTACACTATACACACATTATCTTAACATTCTTATACCATTATATCGTCGGTGTCCAGGACCAGCTAACTCCATTTTCATCTCTTTTTTTTTTCATAAATCAACGCTATTGAACACCCTTTACGTCTGTGTAAAAAATCAAAACATTTGAACCAATGAAAAGTATTAAAAAGCGCCTCTGACGAAAACTCCCAACTCCATTGGATCCTCAAACTGTCTGTCAAAAACAAACAACTCCCCCCTCTCCTCTCCAGTGCTGCTTTTCACAGCATGAGTATAGCGCGCTGCGCAGTGAACGAGGAGGAGGATCGCATAAACAACTCCCCGTAGTCTGTTAAAACGAGTTGAAGAAAGTATTTAATTTGCCTCGGTTTTCATCCTGTTCCATAATATTTTGCATTAGAATATTCAACATATTCAACATTCAACATTTGACCAGTAGGGGAATCAGTGATGTTATCTCTACGGGTGCAACTCTTGCGCAATGTCTTAAAAACATGTAACCGGATGAAGACCGAGGCAAATTAAATACTTTCTTCAACTCGTTGGATAGCTTTTATGGTGCGCTAGAACTTAAAACATCCGAGAGAGTGGCGGAAATGCTTTACTTTTTGGATACGATGTGCAGAAAGGGGTAAGAAACATGTAAAGTGGAAAATGTGCGACAATGTCTACCGCAGACGGCAGAAACAAACGAGGAACCTCATCTCGGAGCTATATAGCGGAGGGAGAGGTTCCGTAGGGGCTACTACCTCTGCAGAAGTTATTGTAATATTTAAAGTCCTGTTTATTATTGTAGGCCTATATAATAAGTGTCATGAAGCATCAGGGCATTAATTCACACGTTGTTGTGATGCATTGTGAGCTTGGAGATCCATTGTTAGCTTTTGGGAATTTGTACCCTTTTGAAACCTCTCCCTCAGCAGCGAGTGGAGCTATTGTTGTTTGGACACCTAACTCCATTTCAGCTTGATTTCTGCTCATCTGAAACTACTAACTCCACTTGCGCTGGGTAAAGTGTTGATTTACCTGCGATGTGGGTAAAGTGTTGATAATATAATGACACATGCCAGTATCTGACAATATATAAAGTCACTATACCAACTTTGATGAGGCACTATTGCTTTGTTTTAAAAATATAAGGTTTTCTTCATTTCCTGAAAAACGTATATTTAGTTTTTTCGTTTCCTGAACAATGAGCGTTTTGGAGTTAGCAGGTTCAGGCTGGACAGCAGAGATATACTGTATACACATTATTGTTGTACTATATTATATTATCATATACTATCTTACACTATTATACTTGCTACTATTGTTATTGTTACTACTTGTATCTCTCTCTGTCTCTCCTCTGTCTCTCCCTCTCTCTCTCTTCTTTCCCTCCGACACGGTCGAGGAAGAAGGCCCCCACCCTAGAGCCTAGGGTCTGCCTGACGTTTCTTCCAGTTAAGGGGGAGTTTTTCGTTGCCACTGTCGCAAAAATAGTGAAGTCTACAGTATATATGGTTATGTCTGAGTCATAGTGAAGTCTACAGTATATATGGTTAAGTCTGAGTCATAGTGAACTATATATATGGTCATGTCTGAGTCATAGTGAACTCCACATGGTTATGTCTGAGTCATAGTGACAGGGCACCTGTCACTATGGCGTCCTGCCCAACCATTAGCCAATTTTAATATAGGATGGACTCAGAACCCCTTAACCTTCAATTTATGCAGAAATGGTGTGCCTGATGTACAATAAAGTAGTTTTCATCCTACAATAAGCAGTTGTGAGTCAGTGACTTTCTCAAAAATGTCATTATGATTAAATGAGAGGAGCACAAGGAGGAACAGGCTCTAACGTTCATAATTATTCTTTTGATTGTCATGGTCCAAAATGGTGGCCTGTCCCTTGATAACTGCTACTTTACATTAAAAAAAACTTAAATTCAATATTGGTTAGTAATGATGTGAGAAGAGAGAGAAAGACCATAAGTGTGTTAATATGTACCTAGATCTCGTGTAGCTGCCTGTAAGCGGGAGCCTTCGCCTCTGAGACGGTTTGATCTGTCATTGATGGACACCACGTTCACACCCCTCCTTCTGACGTCTCCATCGTTCCTCACACGCTTTGATCTGACTGGCTTGTCTGAATCATGCGTAGACATCTTAAGGAATGACACAATAAAAGTAACTCCATTTAATTAGTACAAGTATACAGGTGCATTCCAAAAAATGGGATTATCGTGGGAAAAGTTCATTTCTTTATTTTTGTTTAGAGGGCTTTGCTGACTCTGGACTCTGGATAAAACAGAATAGATGACATGTCACCACTTCACATTGGACGTAACCCATTAAGACGCATCTGTGTCAATTTAAGATTTATTTGGGCTATTCAAAAATAGCAGATCTACGAGCTTGTAGATCTGCTTTTTTTTAATCATGAAAATGTGTGCAAATCTTTGAATGTACACATTTTTTAAGCGAAAAATTGTAATTCATATCTTCTCAAACATTCTACAAAATGTCTTGTTTAATACAGTAGGTATAGTGCTTCTTAAACTTTTTCATGTCAAGAACCCCCAAAATTATATGTATTTGGCCGCAGACCCCCATCTCAAAATATTTTATAACCCCCAGAAGCAAAAATTTGAGTAAAAAAATGTTCCCTTTAAAAATATATATATTCAAATATTTGCATACATTTTCACGATTTTTCAAAAAATAGAAGATCTACAAGCTCATATAGCGCGGCACTCGGAGCTTGTAGATCTGCTATTTTTTTAATAGCCAAAGAAATCTGAAAATGACCGAGATGCGTTCCCGGTCTTAAAGGGTTAAAGCAACTTGGATTCTGTGCCTCTCACTCTTCCTCCACCTTGATGATTCGGGGTGCCATGTCATGTGCTCTGCTGGTATTGGTCCACTGTGTTTTATCCAGCCCAGAGTCAATGCAGCTGTCTCACAGGATATCCTTCTGTATGTTGACAAGCTTCATGGAGATGCTAATCTCCTTTTCCAGCAAGACGTGGCACCTCTCCACAGTGCTAAAACTACTAGGCCTAACTGGTTTGGGGATATTGTCAAGAGGAAGGTGAGAGACACCAGACCCAACAATGTAGACGAGCAACCTGGGCACCTCAGCACTGCCACAGGCTGATCACCTCCATGCCACACTGCACTGATGCAGTCATTCGTTCAAAAGGAGCCCCAGCCAAGTACTGAGTGCGCAAATTCCTATACTTTTCAGATGTTTGACATTTCTGTATTATAAATGCTTTTGTGATTGCTCTTATAATAATAAGAATAAACTTTATTTGTATAGCAACTTTCATGACATGAAATGCAGCTCAAAGTGCTTTACAGAGCAAGAATACAATTGCAGTTACAACTAATTTAACAATAAAGCAAAAAAGTAAAGCAGAAGCATAAAACAACATCAAAATAATAGCAAAAGGCAGTGAATCAGGCAATACAGTGAGGACATGGATAACAACACAGAGATTTAAAAATCAACCAAAAAATCAGCTAAAAGTAAGAGTGAAGAAGTAGGTCTTGAGCTGTGCTTTATGTAATATTCTGATCTATTAATCATCAAGATTAAAACAAAAAAGGTTAGTATTTCACTAATTAATCTAGAATATGAAAGTTGCACTTTCTTTGCGGAAAATAATTTACTTCCACATTTTTTTGGAATGCACCAATATATGTATACTGTACATGTCATTGTTTTTATTAGATTTTTTAAATCTCCTTTTGTGTTTTCTGTTTGAACAGTAACTGTGTTTTTAATCACTTAACCCTATACTTTGTTATACAAATTGTTATACAATAGCAAAAAGTGCTAATCTACAAGCTCACAATGCGTCATTTGTGACTCATCGTGAGTTTGTAGATCTGCCGTTTTCACTGAATGTTTGCCTATCATACCAG
Source organism: Gymnoscopelus braueri (assembly GCF_963280865.1). NCBI lineage: Eukaryota > Metazoa > Chordata > Actinopteri > Myctophiformes > Myctophidae > Gymnoscopelus > Gymnoscopelus braueri. The sequence continues at coordinate 54,263,960 of NC_137605.1, read as the reverse complement.
AATCAGGAAGCTAGTGTTGATGTGCTTAAATATGTTACTGCCTGTCTTGGCCAGGTCTCGCTTGAAAAAAATATTTTCAATCTCACTGATCAGGTTAAATAAATGTTACATTTAATTCATTAAAGCATTATGTTAATAATGCACATATAATATGCATTAAGTGCTCACAAAATAACATTCTATATTTGTAAATAATTAAATTATGTTTAAATGTTATCTTACTTTTTGTCCGATATCTGTGTTGTCGTATAGTGGTCTTCACTGTTGCACAATAGACCCCAGGCTGTCTGTTCTAGTCTGACTTTACTGATTCTGTCATCCAAAGCAAGTGGTTTTGATCACAAACAAGTACTGTATACGATAACCTATAGAACGTATACGCGTAAGCAGCTTGAGGTGATGAAGTGACAGATATGGTTTTCAACCGCGTTGATATCAGGGCGGGGAAAGTTGTCTCTCGATAACTGCTGTAGATGTACACTCGATCAATATTCACCAATAAAGTTATTCTGATTTTGAAACAGATCATAGGGTATAAAAACAAAGTTTTAATTTGTTGTGTTCATGACAGTGGTGGACGCTGTTATTTTAGATAATAACTATGACTGTATTGTGTTGATTGACACATCAACAACGCAAATAATGACTCTCACAAATTTGTGGTAAATAACACTTCATTCACACTTCGCTTTTTTTCAACACAGGAAACAAAATGTGTTAAAAAACACCCAGCTCCTGGCTTCCTGTCTCCTGCAGTAAAAAGAGCAGGGCTGTTTATATCTTTAAATATATAATTATTTTGTAAAACTATACTTGATGGTCATTGGTTGTAATAGTAACCATACAGATCACATAAGTTATGACATTAGTTCAAATTAGTTCAAAATGTGTGTGCTAACAGCACAGTATGTCATTGTGTCCCCATTGATTTCACAGAGATCAAACTTGATTTAATCAGTTTGACAGGATGTGATGCTTTAATGGATTATATACTGTAGATCCTCCAGCTTTGAGAGTACATGTTAAAGAGTCATAATCAACATCAGTTAAAAGAGTTTGTGTACTTTTGACCTTAAATTTTTTTAATAAACAATAATAATTATTTTGTGAATTAAATAATTAATACATGCTTTCACTGACCAGTTCATTGGTTAATAAAAACTTGAGGTTAAAACACACACTCATTTCTAAAGAATTACTCAACACGTTATCAGTCATTATTTTATCTCCCCCCTTATTTCCAATGATACATTATAACATTCTCAATATTGGCTGATATTAAACATTCCACATGTCTCCTTTGTAGTGGATAAGAGCACTTTCAGTTTCTGTACCCCCCTGACCTTGAATGACACCTACACACATTTGACCAAGAGCTAAACCAGAGTATAGTGTACACTACATACTTTTCAATGGTGTTAATTTACTTTCATTTACTGCGGTTGCTGCGGTTAACTTTGTAGTTGTCATTTAGACAGTTGTTACAGGAATCAAAATCCCTGAACAAATGATGTGGTGGCTTTTTGACATGGAATAGTGACAGTATAGCCTACACAACCAGCAGTATAAGACACATCATCCCCAACCACACAGCAAGAACTCTGAGAGGACTTCTCACTGTTTTAGAACACTTTCTTGCAACGGATAGTACAGCTTTTGCTGCTCTAAGAAAGACAATGTTTTTTTCCCACTTTGAACCAGAGAAATCACCTTGGCAACACTTCACAAGACGGAAATCCACAAACACCCTCTCACGTGCACGCGTGCGCACACACACACACACACACACACACACACACACACACACACACACACACACACACACACACACACACACACACACACACACACACACACACACACACACAAGAGAACAGGATGTTCACACGGTAGCAGCAGGGAAGGGTTCAGAATAAATGTTTTTGTTTACATTAAATGTGTCATTGTGTATAAGTGACCATGCAGTAACCAGTGTTTACATTAAATGTGTCATTGTGTATAAGTGACCATGCAGTAAACAGTGTTTACATTAAATGTGTCATCGTGTTTACACTCACCGGCCACTTTAATAGACACAACCCGAAGTTAGAAAGGTTATTTAAGTGACTTTGAACGTGGCACATGGGGGTTGGTGTCAAATCAATGACAACACACAGAACCACTGCACAGTATGGGGCTCACAGACAAGGGAAGGCTATGAAGTTAACTTCAAGGTTAACTAGGTCATTTAGACTATTTCGGTATGTGTAACTGGACTACTGTTGTATGCTCACTATGTTGATATTTTCAACGTACAGAACGGCCGCAGACAGCGTCAGTGCACACACAGTTCAGCACAGTGCACAAATAATGAGCATTTATTATCAATAACTACTCTATAATTAGAAAGATTGGCACAACAGCCTGTCAGTTCTGTTCATAAAATGAAGCTGCAACTTACTGCACTGAGCTCCGTCCAGACTCGTATGTACAACTTCATCACACAACTGTACTTTTAGATATTCCTCGTTCGTCGTTCAACATTGTCTTTCAATTTTTAGCTCTAAATTTCTCAATTTTTTAAAAAACTTTTTTTTTTGTGTGAATGATTTCAAAAGTGGGTTCAGATTCTACTAGATAAGTATTTTTAAATTCAATTATTTTCAAGTGGTTCTGTGGCCGAAAAATGTCTTGTTGATGCCATAGGTCAGAAGAGAATGGCCAGGCTGGTTTGAGCTGACAGAAAGGCAACTGTATCTCAAACAACCACTCGTTACATGTGAGGTATGCAGAAGAACATCTCTGAACGCACGACCGCTCGAACCTTGAGTCAGATGGGCTACAGCAGCAGAACACCACACCGGGGGACGCTCCCTTCAGCTAAGAACAGGAAATTGAGGGTACAATTTGCACAGGCGGATGGAAGCCAGTTGTAGTTCTGAGGGAGCATGAGCATCAACGTTCCTTTGCGGTTCATACACCTGAGGGAAGAATGAGTAGAAGGAACAGGAGACGTCTGAGGAAGAGGAGTTTCCATCTTCTGCTGCTGGGCAAGTGGAGGTGAATACAAGCTGTGAAAAAATACTGACAAGGACAATTCACCCTAAGAGGGCTCAGCACAGTGACACAGTAGTACACTCACACAACCATTAGCAGATCAGAGAGACTGGTCAAAACTCCTCCATTACAGAGTAAACACACAAAAGAAGACACTACCCAGTTTACAGTGTGACTGATTTAATGGTGTTTAGTAAAGGTACTTATGGTTACGGTGAATATAATGATTATTGTTTAATAGTTTTTTTTCATGGTGATAGGTTTAACTGGCGCTCATCAAATTGGAGTTGATTGTATCCAAGTTGAATTATGGAGATCATTCAGAGATGAGGAGCAAAATAAAAAAGCAGAAGCAGAGACTACTGGTGTTACCAGGAACAAGATGCTAACAGTACTGGTGTTACCAGGAACAAGATGCTAACAGCACTGGTGTTACCAGGAACAAGAGGCTAACAGTACTGGTGTTACCAGGAACAAGATGCTAACAGTAGTGGTACTACCAGGAACAAGAGGCTAACAGTACTTCTTGTGGCACCGTTGCACAAGTCACCTTTGCAGCATTGTGCTGTCTCTGTGGTTTCCATGATTCCAGGAACTATAATACTACGGCCACAAATGCCCCCCTGGGAGGCGCAGCCTTTCCCCACCATCTCACGACCAAAGAATTCCCCTGTGAACACACACAAACACGCACGCACGCACACACAAGGTGTAATACTTAGCTAAATGTTCTTCAAACAGCCTGCCCCCAGGGTTGCAAACAACTCACTCATGTTGTGAGTGGCATCCACCATGTGTTCACGTCCCTTTTTTGATTGATTGAATACTTTATTAGAGAGAAAGTGAAAAAACAGCGAGTACAGTCAAAACAGTCTAAAAGGATAACACAAGAAAGTCCAGAGGACTTGTTTCCTGGTCCCCCATCTCCTGTTATCACCATGAATAGTTTGAACTGCATATTTTGATATGTTTTATTTTAATATATATATATTTTTTATTGTCTTTTGTTTTACTGTTGTCCAGTTGTTGTTGTCCAATCAATCAATCAATCAATCAATCAATCAATCAATCAATCAATCAATAAATCAATCAATCAATCAATCAATCAATCAATCAATCAATCAATCAATTAAACCAATGATCTAATATCCACACGTCCTTGTAGTTACACAACTTTAATACACGAACAGTGCTAATTCAGGCGATTGTTTGGTCATAGCACACACCAGAGAATATACTATAACCTACCTGAAGCCCCCCAACTACCAATCAAAATGCACCCCCAAACTGAGACCCAACCCCCTACCCTGCAACCACTAATCACAATGCACCCCAAAAAAATGAGGCCTAACCCCCTAAACTGCAACCAATCAAAATGCACCCTCAACCTGAAATAAATAGCCGTGCAGGGTGCAACATTGGTTGACATGCAGCCCATGAGTGAGACAGGCAGGGTCTCCAGACATAACTCTTTATAACATAGCATATCAACACACATAATATGTACGGCTCATTACATTACTATCTATATGTAATGCTCCAAGACTAGAAAAATCATTTTAACATTCTTCTGAGCAGAGGAATGTGACATTTTTGGGTAAAAAGTAGAGTAGCAGTCATATACATTCATTTAGCTTATTACCTTTTCCTGAGATGCAGAGATCCTGATCCCCAGTACATTGCAGAATGTAGGAACAGTCGTTTCCTTTGCAAGTGTAACACTTCAGACCATTTGGAGAGGGGTTGACAGGAGCTGTAAGGGTTAAATGTTGTTTGAATGTTATATTGATGATGAGCGCTGTGCAGAGACCACCGGGTGCGTGCGTGCGTGCGTGCGTGCGTGTGTGTGTGTGTGAGCGTGTACATGTGTGTTAATCTAGGCTTTAATCCAACCTGGACTGAGGTAATTATAGAACATGTCCAATAACTAATACAGTGAATTTTACATAAAGTGAACTGGCTTCAGTTAAAACTTTTGGTATTCTATATGATTTTACATACTTGAAATAGGCCTATATAGGCTAAATATGAGGTTGGCCTATATTTAGATGCCAATTTTACCAAGATGTAGTATAGAACATTAAAAGATAAACAGAAACAAAAATGCAATTGAGTCAGCGCTTTCCTTTAATGGCCTACATGGCACGGAAATACCTCTGTATCCCAGCTACAAGCACACCCTCAGAAAGAGTTTTTAGCACCGCTGGAAATGTCACCAACCTGTCACCAACCTGCGCACTTTGCTTAAGCCACACAAGGTGAACATGCTTGTTTTCCTGGCTAAGAATCTTTAAGCAGCAAACCACTGTTTGCTTTATATTTTGCTGCAATTTATTTCAATTTTTTCTTTTTCATTTGCACTGTATATTCATAAGGCTACATTGTCCTTGTTTATCTGTAAGCCTTAACTGTAGGACCAAGCCTTAACCTACAAATAAACCATACGTTGTTTTATATTTTGATCAGGGGATAACCTGCACTTTATTTGCATTTGTTTTTATTTGCACTACTTTATTGTATTCATTACATTGTTCATATTTGTAAGGCTTAACTATAGGCCCAAGCACAATAAACCACATGGTGGTTTATCAGGGATAACCTGAAATTTATTTAGGTTTCTTTTTATTTGCACTAGGCCAGTATGCCTATATTTTTCATTGTATTTATTTATTTGTCTTAACTTGAATATAAACAAACTGGTTTATATTTTGCACAGAACGGCTAGGCCTACTGTTTTGCAATTTATTTTTCAATTATTATTTGTTAATTGTGTTCATGTTTACTATTACCGGTACAAGAGAGGGTCTCAGAGGGAGACAGCTCAGGAACGTTTTAGCCATTGGTGAAACAGTTATGTCGCACTTTATTTGTTCATAGCCCTGCCTTTTGTTGTTGTTATTATAGGCTAGTATTATTGTGAGGGTTTGTGTTGACCAAATATTTATTCAGTTTGAATAAAATTGCCTTCACTGATCCTCTGACATCTGTCTTTGTCCTTAATATGAAAATCGAATTGTACTGGAAAAACTACTGACTGTTTCCAATCCATGCGTAATGTGCGTCATGGCCATAATACGAAATAGGAATATTTGGGACAAATGTGTGATTGTCGAAATTAATTGATTTAACATGCATTATTAATACAATAGCCCCGATAGGATAAGAACTCAAGATAACCGTTTCAAAGTCAAATGCATTTATTCAATTCAAAGCAATGCTGCTTGAACCGGAGTGATCAAGGCTTTGATCACCGCAATGAATGAACTTATATAGGCCTACTAATATACAGTATAGCAGGGCTACTCAACTTAAGATGGCTCAGGGGCCACTCAGCAAAATACCAAAAGTCCAAGGGGCCGCAAGCTAAAAATGACGGTCCTATTTTGGATTTTTCGATTTTGTAACTGACAGGGGCGGACTTAAGGCCCCAGGCGAACGGTAGTATGAGACCCCCTCCACAGATTATTTTTTAACAGAATAGATGTAATTTCCAGTATTCTGGTGCATTTTGGGAGTTTGATACTTTTATCAGACTTTACTAACATGGGATCCATTAAAAAGCTAAAAGTAGGGCTACAGAAATGTATTTTATTTTTTTCATGAGGCCCCCTAACTCTTGAGGCCCCAGGCGGTCGCCTAACCTTGCCTACAGTTAAGTCCGCCACTACGCATTGTTATTGTTATAAGAAAATGTACATTTTGACATCATATTCTTTTCACTGTACCTGTTTATTTTGTGTGTATGTCCAGTGGCATCAGTTCAGCAAAAGCTAAGGTATGGCAAGGTTAGGGTTGCCAACTCCCAGAGATTGAAATAAGGGACACCTAAAAAATGGGGGTCAACCCCCAAAAAACCCGAAATGCATAGAAAACTATGCATTATACCTGTAACAATTGTAACAACAGTTTGTTTTTGAGAAAAAAAATTAGCAACCCATATATTTGAACGGAAATGTATATTTTTATCCTGTGCTTAAAAAAATTGGTTATTGGTTTGACCATGAGGGGCCGCCAAGACGCTGCGTTGGGGCCGCATGCGGCCCGCGGGTTGAGTAGCGCTGCAGTATAGGCTACAGGACCAGAGGTTGTTTTTTTAATGGTTTGTCTTTTTAAAACAACATTATTTGCTCTCAACCGCTGGTAAAGCTGGTTAAACCTCCGCTTAATTCACTGTCTGTCACTCATTCTATTACATGCTCGGACCTGGATCAGTGTTGCCATGTCTGCTTATTATAAGCGACTTTGGGCTTGTTTTTCTATGAATTCTTTATATCATGAAGACACGTTGTGAGCTTGTAGATCAGCTATTTTCAATATATGTTATGTATATAGATAGATAGGTCGGTCATGTGTCCTATTAGTCGCTTGTTTTGGTATCGTTTTACTTTTCATAGACCTGGCTGCTTATTTCTATCGCAATCTGTCATTATCTGGCAACACTGACCTGGGCGCTTGCTACCCCCCGCTGCTCACAGCAGCAGCAGCTGCTCGCTGGCCCAAATTGATTCGCATTTTGAGCACACTTTATTGCGCAGTACAGGCTAATTGGGCTACAATTGAAGAGTTAGATTTTCGATAAGGCTGAGTATAAAATGTGCAAAAAAAACCTTAAAAAAAACTAAATATTTGAAAAAAAATAATATCGTGGGGAAAATCGCCTAATAAAAATACTCGACGATTGGACTCATCCAATCGTCGAATAACGATATATTCGTCCAATCGCCCAACCTTACCCTGAACAGTGTTTGTGGCAAGTTTGGTGTGGATTGGAGCAACGGGTTACCTGTGGCCCCGCAGGGGCCCCCAACGTGGCAACCCTGGTACAGTATGACTATTGTGATAGCAGACCCCTGAAAAGTGTTTGTGCCAAGTTTGGTGCGGATAAGAGCAACGGTGCCCGTGGCACCCAGTTGCCCCTGGGGGCCACATGGGGCCTCTGGTGTGGCTTTTGTGACGGCAGACCCCTGAACGGTGTTTGTGGCAAGTTTGGTGCAGATTGAAGCAAGCCTGTGGCCCCTGGTGGCTATTCTGATGTACGTAAATTGGAGTAACGGTGCGCCTCGCAGGTCTGCATGTTACGTTTGTGACGTCCACCCACACATTGTGTGAGTACTCATACTACAGATGTACAGTACAGTGGTTAGTGTTTATCAAACATAGATTAGAAGACACCACAGATGTACAGTACAGTGGTTATAGTGTTAATCAAACATATAGATTAGAGGACACCACAGATGACTGCACTGTAGATACTTACGTGTGGGATATGGATCATTGCAGAGGTCAGTGTGGCAGCACTTGCTGTATACGTCGAATACACCAACGCTTAATTTCCACTTTAACCTCACCTGAAAACAAACAAGATATTAGTCTCTGGCTCTCTGCCAAATAATGTCTTAATCATACAAGAGAGACAGTAATTTATGACAGAGTTTTTCCTCACAAAAATAAAATACAGAGGTCACATACCCACAGGGACTATGAAATGTCCTGCAGCACATCTCATGGAATCAGGACATTCTCGCTGTGTCTCATTGCAGATTCCAAACATAGATCCAGGGATGCAGTCATAGCATCTCAAGGCATATCCTGAGACAACAGGTAGAAGACAGGTTGTCAGGTTACAATTGAAAACTATAATGTAATGTGTATTGGGAAAGCATTTTTTCACCGTCTGATTAATCAAACCAAGCCAAGGCTTTCATGGTTGTTCGGTTTGGTTTCTTTTGCCATTACATCAGCATAAGTAATAATATGATAATGTCAGTTTCAGGACAACAATAGGCTCAATATATCAAATATCCCCATTATGCAAGACAGTAAAATCTTATACATTGTGGCTTAGTAATGTTACTCAAACTTTATTATGCAAGTATAGAGACAGAACAATAGAATATACATTGTGGGTGGTAAATAATTAATCAATGTTTAACCTCGCCACCCCCCCCATTTATTTGATAGAGAGAGAGAGAGGCAGTGAGAGAGATAAAGAGTTAGAGAGAGATATATAGAGAGAGAGAGAGAGAGAGAGAGAGAGAGAGAGAGAGAGAGAGAGAGAGAGAGAGAGAGAGAGAGACTAATGAGGAATGAGTGAGGGCAGGTGTGATTATGGATTGAGAGGGAGTGACAGCAGGTAAGGTGGGTGGATCCAATCCATGGGAATAGGCCAGGGGGAGTGTTGCACCCTAGGATGACTCCTCTACAAGAACATATGTCAGAAAACTGACAAACAAATACTGTCAAAATGCCATTTCATCTTGTTTTTAAAAAGTGAACATGCATTAATTAACAAAGTCATGATTTTTGTTCAGTAAATTATATTTGGACTGGTTAAAATGGGCTTTGAACGAGGGACCTATAGACTTGCAGGTAGACAGTGTACTGATTACTTATTATATATCTACAAGCTCATAACGCGTCACATTGTAGACCGGCTGTATGTGGTTACTGTAGGTGTTGTATTCATAATTAAATATGCAAAGTAACAAGTAACTAAAGCTGTCATATTATGCTGTAATTGTAGTTGAGTAGAAGTAACACAAATGAAAAGTAAAGTAAAAGTACCTCAAAATTGTACTGTGCATTGTAATCACTTGTATTGGTACTTGAGTAAATGTAAATAGTTACTTTTCAGCACCATTGAGGAGCCAATGACTGACAGGCTAGGTATCACCAGGTGCACTGATTGCTAGAGTGCAGAGGGACATGGGTTGATATTAATGGTCTTAACACAAAATGTATACATCACACAGCTTAGATTTTTTTTTATTAAATCGGAGAGTGATGTAAAAAAAAAAAATCTGTAGTGTAAAAGTTGCACGTTCATATAATGTCAATGTATATTGCTACTTATGTCTGGGTAGCTCAGTTGGAAGAGCTCTTGACTCTGAACCGCAAGGTCATGGGATTGAATCCTGGCAAAAGCAACTCAGCAAATGAGTAATTTAGTTTCCTGGTGTTTAGAGCATTGTTACATGTATACCCTCATGTGTTTGTTAATGTTGCTACTCTTTAAACCTACCCGTTATGCCGCCGTCTCTCCTGCTCTTGGGTCCTACAATTCCACAGAAAAGGGAGTTAGAATCTCAAGAAGGGGAAGTTTACCGGATTGCCTTATGGAGTCATCATTATTAGGAAATGTGGCCATATAATTGCATGTGTCTGTGTAGTCCATGGACCACTGGTTGAGAAACAATGCATGCATACAGTAGCAAGTGTTAGCAAAGCACTAATCTTAGCTCTAATCTCACCCAACAAAACAGTGGTCCCCAGGTTGATTCTTAATCAGGGTGGTGGTCCCTGGTTCCAAATCAGTTAAACCCCAGCTTTAGAGAGTTTAAAACTATAAATCTCACTGTCTTGATATGTAGTGTCACCAATGACACAGCCTGAACCAATCAAATTAACTACAGACAGCGGGCCTCCCTTGAGCCAAAGGTTAGACAGCCATGCCCCCTTCCTTTGACATTAATCTAGGCTAATATGAGTATTTAAATGGGCTACATGCAAAAAAAGTAAAAAAGTAAAAATAAAATACAAATGCAGATGGCACACGCGCACACAAACACACACACACACACACACACACACACACACACACACACACACACACACACACACACACACACACACACACACACACACACACACTGAATCGTAAGTTTGGTGTAGGTTACAATTGTTTTTGTTAATTCAGGGAGTTTTAGTGACTTTTATTGTCTGTTCTTATAAGCAGGGTTCAGGTAGCGTGTTTTTCAGAGCTACTTTGGGTTTTTATTGATTATTTTATGGTTCATCCTGACGTTAGCTATTCTTGTGAATGTGAATATCACCAGCAATAAATCAAATTAAATAAATAAGTTATTGTATCGCATGTGACAAAATACAACAGTTTTTTTGTTTTAGTTTTCTTTATGTGGAATGGGAAATGTATTTGTCTCAGCGATGGTGAATAAAGGGAACTTGGAAAGACAAATCATTTCACAAGAAAAAGAATGAAGGAAGTGAAATCCTCATTCTTCCTTGTGGTTTCTCATTACGATGTTTCTCTTTCAGACTCATTTGGTTGCCATGGTGACAGTCATCTTGCTCATATCAGAAGGTGAGTCCAGAAAGCCTCCACCTTAAATGTTTTGCACTCAGACTTGTGTAGGCGCTCGGGTGGCGCAGTGGTAAAGTCCCTGCCTACCACCACGGGGGTTGTGGGTTCGAATCCAGTCAATCCACAGTGCTGCATCCAACTTTGTTGGGCGTCTATGCGAACACAATTGGCCCGTGTTCGGGGAGGGTGATATTGGTCACTCCTAGTACTGCAGGGAGTGTTGGGCGGGAGGATTAGGACGAAGACCCTACGTCCTCCCGGTGGGGGCTCCTCACTGGCAGGTGAGTCAGTACGACAGAGTGACAACACAGAAATGTGGTTGGGGAGGAATTAATTGGCATAACGACTAAATTATGGAGAAAAGGGGGGTAATTTTTTTTTTGGCAACTCTAAATTTAAGGGGAAAAAAATAAAGCTGTGTAGTTGACTTCACAGCTCTCTTACTCTACCACAAAACCAACGGATCTAAAACAGTGTTGCCAAGTCTGCTTATTATAGCTAATTAAGGTTTCGAGGCCTTATTGCATTCCTTGGCTTTCGTGTTCTTCCGCCGTTTTTTCAGTTCTGGCCTAACCGTGCATACGCTTTTTACGAAACTCTGCAATATGGTAGAGGGCTATGCCAAACGGCGAAGACCCGAAACTCAAAACCATTGGCCAAAGGGTGGCGCTGTAGCACTCAATTGAAAATGCCAACTTTGAACAGGTACAACCCCTGTTTGACCTACAGCAATGAAACTTTGATGCACACATGCGTCTCCTCATGCCTAACAACTTTCACACTCTGACTTTTGACCTCTGACCTTTAGATCTCCCTCCATTTTGAAATATATGTAAAGCAGTTAAAATCAAACTCCTCCTGGGATTTTTTAGCAATCTGCACGAAACATTTTACACATGAACTTTGGACCTATACCAACAGATGCATGGGAGTGGATTTTTTCTAAGTGAAAACGTTAAGCTTTTATGAGCCAATGAATATTGCAGTTTTATGACAATTATTCATCTGCCCCTAACACATACATGCAGACTCACATTTGTTTGAAACTTTGCAGTAATGTAGAGGGTCATTCCAAATATCACTGAAACCAATCTTACTCCAATTGGTCAAAGGGGGACGCTATAGCAATTTTTTTAAACAGGCAAAAGTCATGCGTTTGGCCGACAGCCGTGAAACTTGCTTACACATGTGCCTTGACTCATGAGGAACACATCTATCACTTTGACCAGTAAGCTCCGCCCTTAGATTTTACGCCATATTGAGCAGTTTGAAAAACATTTAAACCCAGGATTTCTGAGCAATTTGCGTGAAACTGTGTCAAATGTTTGAGCTCCTTTTTCACCAGTTCAGTTCTGTTGGTCCAATGGCTTGATTGCTTAATCATCTGCCTTGAAACCACAGGGTCGCCGGTCCGAGTCTCACCTCATGCAGACTTCATCTCAATTGCATTGCACACAACATAACTGTATCAATGAATAAATGTGCAATTGTAACATGAAACGCTTATTTGAGAGTAGTTATTCTCAATGTATGATATACTTCATTCCCCCTTTTGTTTTGTTTTGTTGGATTCTCCTTTTTCACTGACCAAGGCTGTGGATTGAATAGCTCGATCAGTAAAGTGTTAGCCTCATGTTCCGAAAGTCCTCGGTTCAAACCCCACTCATTACAGTTTACATTTAAATTGCATTGTACAAAACATGACCCTGTTAATTCAGACATGTGCAATTTTTAAACAATAACATGAAATGCTTTTTTGAGAGTAGTTGTTTTTTATGTATGACATTTTCTTGTGAAAATAGCCGATCTACAATCTATCTCACACCTTTTCAGATAGCAACGCGTTGTGAGCTTGTAGATCGACTATTTTCACTAGATTCCATTCCGAGGAGACAAAAAAAATCTTTATTGGTAAATGTTTTGTGAACCAGTGATCTAGAGTAGTTAGCAAAACAGAGGCTTGGTTCATAACGGACGGAAAAACCTATAGATATCAACAGACACCATCAAGGAGGCCATATCTCTAGCTCAATGAGAAGAGAGGCAGCCTGTGAATCCATAGGTCACTGGTTCGATTCCTGAGTCCCACCTCATGCAGACTTCATCTCAATTGCATTGCACACAACATGACTGTATCAATGAATAAATGTGCAATTCTTAAATATAACATGAAACGCTTATTTGAGGGTAGTTATTTTCAATGTATGACGTACTTCATTCACCTTTTTGTTTTGTTTTGTTGGATTCTCCTTTCTCACTGACTAAGGCTGTGGATTGAATAACTCAATTAGTAAAATGTTAGCCTCTTGTTCCGAAGGTCCCCGGTTCAAACCCCACTCAGTACAGTTTACACTTAAATTGCATTGTACAAAACATAACCCTGTTAATTCAGACATGTGCAATTTTTAAAAATAATATGAAATGCTTTTTTGAGAGTTGTTGGTTTTTTTATGTATGACATACTTTCTTGTGAAAATAGCCGATCTACAATCTCACAACCTTTCAGATAGCAACGCGTTGTGAGCTTGTAGATCGACTATTTTCTCTAGTTTCCATTCCGAGAACATAAAAAAAAACTTTATTGGTAAATGTTTTGTGAACCAGTGATCAAGAGTAGTTAGCGAAACGGAGGCTTGGTTCATAACGGACGGAAAAACCTATAGATATCAACAGACACCATCAGGGAGGCCATATCTCTAGCTCAATGAGAAGAGAGGCAGTCTGTGAATCCATAGGTTGCTGGGTCAATCCCTGTCCCCAACAATGCTTTGAGGTGATCATCATTTGGAATTCTTTGTTTTACAAATAGTGTTTCTTGAGGTTAGGTCGTTGTTTTACTGAGGTTAAGGTTAGTGAGGGTGGGTGTAGAAAAGAGTCATCTAGTCAGCAACCTTCCCCCTATTCCCATGGATTGGATCCACCCCTCTCACTCATCACCAATCACACCTGTCTTCACTCACAACTCATTAGTGGCCTGGTGGCTTTTTCTTTGAAATAATTTGTAGTTTTTCAAATATTTAACTTTAAGCGCCCGATGCCACGTTATTGGCCATGGCCATTTAAGGGGTTTAATAACTCAAAAGGTAGGTATACAAACAAGGGACTGAACTCACGATGTAACAACACGCAACATAATACAATGAACAAGCAAGGCCAGGTTGCAAACACAGGGCTTAAATAGACAGGAAAATAATAAGACACAGGTGAACTCAACAGACAATCAACACTGGGATAGGCTGAGGGACAAAGAGGACACAGGAGGAGAACAACACTAATCAACAGGGAGGTGAGACAAGACAGGTAACAGTAACTAGGCACAACAGGAAACAATACTACAAAATAAGAGTACGGAAAACCAGGGCAAAGGCAACAGAGTACAAAACAAGACAAATGCAGAACTGAACAATGGCCTAAACAGGCCTACAGAACAGCCCTTAGGAGTCCAACACCATATAAGGGCATTCAAGGTCCAAATAATAAAGTCACCGTCCACGGCCCGAGGAGCGGACCGTGACAGTACCCCCCTCCAAGGGACGGATCCTAGACGTCCCACATTACTACCAAACAAGGGCGGGTGGTGGTGGCGGCCAGGAGGGGCGAGGGCCGAAAAAGGGCAAGGAAACAAAAACAAAACTGGCAGGGGCAGTGCAAAAACACGGGGCCAGCTGAACTGTACAGGGCAGGACGGGACTGGGTTAGGGCAGGGCAAAAAACACTGACTGGTTTGGGGCGGGGCAGAAACACTGGACTGGGCAAAAGGGGAAAAGACATACAAGACATACAGACATTCAAACCAGACAAAGAGACATCACACAGACTAGCCGACGGGCAGGCAGCTAGCTGTAATGCCGATAAACGGACAGAGAAACAAGAAAAACACTGACAGACAGAGAGACAGTGGAAACGCACCATCATACACTCACACAGAAAGACAGGAGGGCAGCCACACAGACAGACACACAGACAAGCAGAAAGGGAGAAGTTGAGAAAGACAGAGAGACAGACACATCAACCGACAGACAGCCATGCAGGCGGTCAAACATGAGGTTTGACACAGCAGGCGGGTATAAGGGTCGAAAGGGAAACTGGTGGACGGGGGACTAGACAAACGGACGAGCAGCGTAGCAGACAGACTAGCAGACATACAGGAAGAAAGACACGCAGACAAACAGATGGGGAGAGCAGCTAATGGGCAGATGGGGGGACCAACTACACCACTGGCCAAAGGGCAGGGTGTTCCAGAGTGGAACTTAGGGAGTCTTGGAGACTGGAGAAAACAGTCCCGCTGGGAAACAGGAGGGCTAGGTACAAAAGGGACAGAACTACGGACAGGGCTGGGAATGGGACTACATACTGTGTTAGGTCTGGGGAAGGTAGACAGCGGACACTGAGACTGGGGCACCTGAGGAGAACCGGGACCAAGCGGCTGGAGTGCAGGCCCGAGGCCCTGCTGCTGTAGTGCAAGCCCGGGCTCTGACAGCTGAAGGTCAGGCTCGGGGTCCGGCAGCATGAGTGCTAGGTCAGCCTCGGCAGTGACAACAGAGGACAGTTCGTAAAGTTCGCAAGAGTTGTCAGGAGGGAAGGCTGACAAGGGCACCGAGAACAACGACAGTTCATCGGAGATGGCTGACAAGGGTTCAGGGGGGAAGTCGGCGGGGACAGCCGACAAGGACTCATGTGGGGAAGATGGGACGTCGGCGGGGACAGCCGACGAGGACTCAGGTGGGACGGCGGCGTGGACAGCTGACGAGGGCGTAGAGGGCAGACGCAGGTCGTCGACGGCTGGCGAGGGCTCTGGCAAGTCGTCGGGTGACGAGGGCACAGAGGGCGCAGGCAGATCTTCGACGTAGACGGCTGGCGAGGGCTCAGGCAGGACGTCTATGTAGACAGCTGGCGAGGGCTCAGGCGGGTCATCAGCTGGGGCAGCCACAGATGTTTCAGGCAGGACAGACAGGATGTCAGCGGAGACGGCCGACAAGGCATCAGACAGGGCGTCGGCAGGGACAGCCGACCTGGACTTTGTAGAGCTGAGCAGCGGAGAGCTGGGCAGCGGAGTGCTGGGCAGCGGAGTGCTGGGCAGCGGAGAGCTGGGCAGCGGAGAGCTGGGCAGCGGAGAGCCGGGCAGCGGAGTGCTGGTCAGCGGAGAGCTGGGCAGCGGAGAGCTGGGCAGCGGAGTGCTGGTCAGCGGAGAGCTGGGCAGCGGAGTGCTGGTCAGCGGAGAGCTGGGCAGCGGAGTGCTGGGCAGCGGAGAGCTGGGCAGCAGAGAGCTGAGCTGCGGCGTGATGAGCAGCAGAGGCTCCTGGATGCAGGGCAGCGGCGGCTCCTGGATGCTGTGCAGCTGGGGAGGTTCACCGTTGCTGGGCAGAGTTGCACACTGGTCGCCGGGCGGTGGTGCACGCTGGTCGCGGGGCGGTGGTGCACGCTGGTCGCCGGGCTGTGGTGCACGCTGGTCGCCGGGCGGTGGTGCACGCCGGTCGCCGAGCGGTGGTGCATGCTGGTCGCCGAGCGGTGGTCCACGCTGGTAGCTGGGCTGCAGTGGAGGCTCACCGTCGCTGATCAGCAGTGGAGGCTCACCGTCGCAGGTCAGCAGTGGAGTGTTGAGCAGCGGAATGTTGGGCAGCCAAGAGTGTTGCCGCGAGCGATGACGATGGTGCCCCCTCTCCCGGTTCCCCTTGACGAGGGCCAAGCGAGACCCAGCCCAAGGATTTAGGGCTGACACAGTCTCACCGTAGGGTGGCTCAGGGAACGCGGGGTCAACAGGGGCGAGAGCAGAGCACTCAGGCCGGAGGCCTACAAACCCAAGGCTGACTGACTGGGGTGCAGGCTGGTGAGCAGGCTTGAGAGCAGGCTGGGAAGCAGGCTTATGGCTAGCAGGCCGACGGTTAGCAGGCTGGAGAGCAGGTGGGGAAGCAGGTCGAAGGCTATCAGCTTGAAGGCCAGCCGGCGCGTTGCCCATGGCCGCCCAAAAACCCTTTATTGCCCCCTTCAGCTTGCCTGCTAGGTCAGGCCTGGAGTAGGCCAAGCGGAGAGCCCGTTTCAGGGATTCAATCTTCAGCTCTGCGCTGGTGGACGGATGAAGGCAGTCCTCCATTATGGAACTCAAGGACAGCAGCATGTTTGTGAAATCGTCCACCTCTGCTTTGTCCGCTGGGTCCATTATTGGTTTGTTCGTACTGTCACGGTGCGAGGCAGAGATGTAGGACCCAAGCACAGGACAAATGCAGAACATAATGAACAATGGCCTAAACAGGCCTACAGAACAGCCCTTAGGAGTCCAACACCATAGGGCATTCAAGGTCCAAATAATAAAGTCACCGTCCACGGCCCGAGGAGCGGACCGTGACACCTCCGACTTCCCAGAAACTGACAACATTGACATGTCATCATAGGTCACCAGGTCGATGATATGCACTGTTCCATGGAACAAAAAAACATATTGCAACATGGTCAGGGACCACATGCAATACCTTCAGGGACCACAAGTGGTCCACTGACCACCTGTTGAAAACCCCTGCTCTAAAGGGATCTAAAATGCTAACAAGAGTTGTCCCTATCTACTTCAATGGACTACTTTGTTTGGGCTCTTTGGTTTGCTGGATTCTTTTTTTTCAACGAGGCAATATTGGGCACACACACACACACACACACACACACACACACACACACACACACACACCACCCCCCCCCCCCCCCCACCCCCCGTCCTGGCTGCACTGACTCAGACTGAGTGGTTGTTTTTTTCTCTGTGTGACAGATTTCAGCGGGATTTTTTTCATCGTTCGGCCGTGTGCGCGTGGGCGCACGGGCGCACGGGCGCACGCTACAGGGAACATTGGATAGGGTTCCTTCTTTGACGAATACAACGTGTGGCCAATTGCATTTTAGGGGGAAAAAACAGCAACCAGCAAACCTAAAAGTAACTTGTACTTTTCAGCCTTCCTTGAAATTTACTCGAGTAAAAGTAAAATATTTGTCTTGAAAATGTACTCGAGTAAGAGTAATAAGTATCAAAGAAATCTAACACTCAAGTCAAGTACAGATCCTCAGAATATGTACTTAAGTACAGTACTCATTTAAATTTACTCCGTTACTGTCCACCTCTGGGGTCAGATATCTCACTAAATAGGAGTATGTGCCATCAACAGATATAGGCTTGATATGAGGATGCACTGTCCCTTGCACATGTTTGTTAAAAATAAAAACATGAATCTGACAATAATTTTATTTTAAGGCACATTCACTGGCTCTGGTGTACATGTTATGTGTGTTCCTAACCAGAGTAAAGGTCCTTTCACACGGCAAGCGGCCAACGCGCATATGTAATTCATTTTAAATGAGAGGTGGGCGATTATTTGGGACGCGCCGAGAAGTTGAGGAGCGGTGAGGCGAGCGGGCGTGGTCCCGTGAAACCTTCACGCGCGTGCTCGTTTGTGCATGCGCGCGCGCGCGGGCGGCAAAAGCTGGATTGTGGTGAGCTTTTCTTTTCACCACACCGTGTAGGAGGACAAAACAACAATGATCGCGGCGCAATCACCGCTGATCCGAGCGGTAACGCCCACGTGAACCGCTTGCCGTGTGTTACGACCTTAAAGATTTTTTTTAGAAAGCTTGGCACCTCATTTTTGTGGACCATGGTCAGTCTTGTCAAGTTGACCCTGTGTTAAGGGCCATTCACACTGAGCACTATAACTATAACTATATTGTTCACCATTGTATTTTTTTTAATAGTTGGTGTGAACTATCCACTTGACAATTTTTAAAACTATATTTTTATAGTTATAGTTATAGTGCTCAGTGTGAACGGCCCTTTACACGGGAAGCCAATTTAGATCCCAAAACTGGCTCCTCCCTACGCGGGTTCTCTGAGCCAAAACCTAGTATAAGTCTATTCTGTGCTGACTGCAACTTTACCTTGAGTGACTTTGTCAGGCTCTCACACCACGAGGTACAGGCAAGAACTAGCTAGGGCCGCCTCTGCAAGCAGAGACTTGCAGAGGTACAGGCAAGCAGAGGTACAGGCAAAAACCTCTGCTAGCAGACACTACCCTATCCAGGGGTAGGCAACTTTAGGCCCATGTGGCCAACATTGGCACAGGACGGGTGACCACTGGCACACTGGCATAAGTGTGAGAGTGTGAGAAAAAAGAAAATAGTCAAATAAATCCCCCTCACATTTGTAAATGTAAATTACATCCTGCACATAATTCTACATTCATTCAAACTCTGAACTCTGACTGGGGAGGGAGTCTGAGAGATAAATTAGTTAGTAGTTATTGTCTAATGATCATTACAATGTCCTGATGTGAAAGAGAATATAAAAATGTAGGCTATATAAAGGTTGTTATGTACTGTATTAGGACAATCAAAATCTGTTGGAAATATGTTATGTTGATGTGGTTTCATAATTAAACTTAGGCCTACTGTTGATTTAACGCACTGACTATCAAGCAAATAAAAACATAGCACTTCATGTCAAAAAGGTTGCTTACGTGCTTATGGCACTAGAGATGCGTTAACCATTGGTGAAATAGAGGAATGTATTGTAACACTGTAGCGGAACAGAAAGCAGATGAACATCCTGTTGTTCTCTCTCACTGTGAGAGAAACAGATGAACATCCTGTCACACCTCATTCCTTTTATTTTATAAAGGAATAGAATGTATATACATAGCACATAAGTTATGGAGACACTGTAGAAATTAAATTAAAATAACAAAATGTGTTAAACGTATTGATTAGCTGTAGCCATAAGGAGTCTTTCACTTTACTTTTATTATCTCTGTATTATGTTTATTATTTGTGATGTACTTTGATTTGTTAAAAAAAAAGAAAAGAAAAAAAGAAGTTCAGAAACACAGGCACACACACACACACACACACACACACACACACACACACACACACACACACACACACACACACACACACACACACACACACACACACACACACACACACACACACACACACACACACACACACACACACACAGTAATCCTAGGCGGACTGACTTTTGCATCTTAATAGAGGACCTCAGTACTGCATCTGGGGTACTAATTTTTCATTTGCATCCACATATTTTAATCTTACTGTACATCCGAAAAGTACTTTTCCTCCACCCAAATTTAATCTATAGGTCTACTGGCATGCACACTACTCCTTACCCAAGTCCTTACTTTTTATCAGCTCTTTATCAGCTCTTTTTATCAGCTCTTTTTATCAACAAGGTTCTCAACCTTTTCAGGGCACACACCCCAAAATAATCACATTCCAACTGGAACCCCCCGCCCTGACAAGCACTTGGAATTGCAGGCATTATATTTAGTTTTACTCGGTTCAACAGATAAATATTATGAAAATAGCAGATGTACAAGCGAGGCTCTTGGCTAAGAACACACACATTCTAGTAAAGCTGCAAATCTCCTGCCAATGCCATCCTTTTAGCATCTCTGTGCTGCCTGTGTGGAAATACAGTCTATCTGGCTTTAGTTCAAACAAGTAAAGAGTGAGAGAGAGAGAGAGAGAGAGAGAGAGAGAGAGAGAGAGAGAGAGAGAGAGAGAGAGAGAGAGAGAGAGAGAGAGAGAGAGAGAGAGAGAGAGCGAGACAGACAGACAGACAAACAAACAGACAGACAGACAGACAGACAGACAGACAGACAGACAGACAGACAGACAGACAGACAGACAGACAGACAGACAGACAGAAGTTTTGCATGTGTGTGTGTGTGTGTGTGTGTGTGTGTGTGTGTGTGTGTGTGTGTGTGTGTGTGTGTGTGTGTGTGTGTGTGTGTGTGTGTGTGTGTGTGTGTGTGTGTGTGTGTGTGTGTGTGTGTATAAATGGTAAGTGGGACATTTCACCCTGCTCATCAGAAGCAGTTAGGGGTTCAGTGTCTTGCTCAAGGACACATCCACATGAAGTCAGGAGGACCCTCCTCTAATGATTTGATTGTTCAGTCGACCAGAGGGTGACATTGATGTGTGCCCAGCTTTACAATTTATTTTGTATTATTACGGGGCCAGGCTGCCAGCATGGCTCCTGGTCGTGTTTTAATATTGCCTGTATTCCTCCGAGTCTTCTGCCACTTTTGTCAGTTCTGGCTTAACCGTGCATACGCTTTTTACGAAACTCGGCCATATGATAGATGGTCATGAAAAACTATCAAGAAATAAATCTCACAATCTTTTGTCAAAAGTTGGCGCTATAGCACTCAATTGAAAATGCCAACTTTGAACAGGTACAACTCATGCCTTGTTTTACCTACAGCCATAAATACACACATAAAGCCTTCAATACACACATGCGTCTACTCATGATGAACAACTTTCACACTCTGACTTTTGACCTCTGACCTTTAGATCTCCCACCATTTTGAATTACATGAAAAGCAGTTAAAATCTATGGAATCCAGGGATTTTTGAGCAATTTGCACGAACGTTTTTACACATGAACTTTGGACCTATGCCGACATAACTTTGGGAGCGGATTTTTTCTAAGTGAAAAAATGAAGCTTTAATGAGCCAATGAATATTGCAGTTTTATGACAATTATTCATCTGCCCCTAACACATACATGCAGACTCACATTTCTTTGAAAAATTACAATAATGTAGAGGGTCATTCCAAATATCACTGAAACCAATCTTACTCCAATTGGCCTAAGGGGGGCGCTATAGCATTTTTTTGAAAATGCAAACTTTAAACAGGCATGAGTCATGCCTCGTTTGGCCGAAAGTCGTGAAACTTGCTTACACTTGTGCCTTGACACATGAGGAACACATGTATCACTTTGACCAGTAAGCTCCGCCCTTAGATTTTCCTTAATTTTGAGCAGTTTGAAGAACACTTAAACCCAGGATTTTTTTTCTTTTTGCGTGAAATGGTATCAATTCAATTTTCAATTCAATCTTTATTTCAGACTCAGGGTCCATATAGCAAAACATGACAATCACACAGTAAAAGCAATAAAAAAAATAAAAAAAAATAAAAAAACACATAAAAACAGTCCAACTACAGCTTTTCAAAGTCCGTAGAGGCTGTTACGCCAATGTCTCCATATCGTGGAAGAGTACCGAGTAGAACTTTTGACAGGGTTAATTAAAATCTTAATAACATGATTGTCAGACTTTTCAAGACGACATATGAATTTGTACATTACATTTCTTAACAGGGCTTGACAGGTAGGTACCCCCAGGTTTACAAACAGCTGGCTGGCACTGTGCCATCTTGGTACCCTCACCAGCAACCGTAGAGCATCATTATATGCTACTTTTAGTTTTCGCATGCTGCTAGCTTTGTAGTTACTCCATAAGTGAGCCGTATACAATGGTGTACAGAATGCTTTAAAGAGTGATACCTTGACATGTACAGAGCATTTGTGAAATTTCCGCATTAGTATGTTTGCCTGGGCATACAATTTGCATCTTTGTCTATGGATGTCTTTGTCATCAGAGAGATCATCGGATATACAGTGTCCTAGGTACTTAATCTCACTGCACACAAGTAGTATGTTGCTACTGAGAATAAAATTAGGAAATACTGCCTTTTTATCATCTTTACTTCGCACAATCATGATGCTACTCTTCTTGGCATTATATTTAATATTAAAATCAATGCCATACTGGGAGCAAACCCTGAGAAGCTGTTGTAAGCCTGCACTGTACGGGGAAAAGATAATCAAATCATCTGCATACATAAGGTGGTTGACTACAGAGTCACCTATGACACATCCAGTTTTACACTGGTTCAGTTTCCTAGACAGCCCATCCATGTATAAATTAAATAATAGAGGAGATAAAATCCCCCCTTGCTTAACACCATTACCAACATAGAAATGTTCGGACACAGTATTTCCCCACTTCACCTGCATAGTCTGATGTGCATACCAAAAGGCTAGTATCCTTATAATGTACTTGGGTACCCCTCTTTGGCACATTTTGTCAAATAACTTGAAATGATTCAACCGGTCAAATGCCCTAGAAGCATCAATAAAACACAGAAACATGGTGGAATTCTGGCTTCTATATTTTGCAATAATGTCCTTTAAAGCAAAAATACACATATCAGTGCCATGTTTCCTTTTAAATCCAAACTGGTTGTCAGCTGTGGTAATATACCTATCCAGTCTGTCCAACAGGATTTTCTCCAATACTTTGGAGAGTATACTAGCTAAAGCAATGGGTCTGTAATTATCAATGCTATTTATTTTCCCAGCTTTGTCCTTAATAACTGGCACAAGTAGTACCGCTAACATGGAATCTGGTAAGATACCATGGTTAAGGAAACCAGTAATACATAGAGCAAGCATAGGAGCAAGCTTCAGACTGGCATTTTTTAAGTGTTCAGCTGAGATGTGATCCGGGCCACAAGCTTTGTTATTTTCTAGCTTCATTATAGTGTTATAGACTTCCTCAGCTCTAACTGTCACATTTTCAGTGGGGTCAACCTTCTCCACCAGAAAAGAGTCACTCTTAACACAGTTGAACAGCTCATAATAGTGTTGCCGCCACAGTTCTGCAATGTTGCCAGACCCACACACACCTTCAATGGATGACGGTAAGGGAGTTTTACTACTGTTTAAGGTTTTGACCTCTTGCCAGAAATCAAAACAGCTGTTGTTGCGCAGCTTTTTGGCAAGTGAGTCAGCCCTCATTGTGTCCTCATTTTTTTTGATGAATCGGACAGCATACTTGTATTTGGCGTTAGTGGCCTGTTTCTGTTCAAACACAGACCCCTGTCTTGGCCTACCTGATTCTGACCATACTTTAAAAGCATCTCTAGCAGCAGTGTGTAGCTCAGTCACATATTCATTCCAACCTGGTTTTATACTGAACTCCTTTTTCTTATCCTTGTAAAGACCCTTACTTGAGGCATTTAAAATGCTAATGATAACATCATAGGTAGAACATAAATCTCTACAATGATGCACATTTTTACAGTTGATGTCACTGCACTGCATGGCTTCTCTAGGAAGTCTAACAGAGTCTAATGATTTGTCTGTGAGTGAGGTATAGTGATTAATATCCTTCTCACTTAGCTTAGTCCAATCCAGCCTCCCTGTGTATGTTTTACTGTTATCCACAGCTATAGCTGGGATATTTTCAACATTTAGGGTCATTATAATCGGGATATGATCTGTGGTGGCCAAATCATAGCAGATAGTTATGTTATCAACAGAAGCATGTGCATCAGCTGTGCATATACAATGGTCGAGCCATGACACTGTATGCCATGCTTCACTAATATATGTATAGCTTTTCTCAGGTAATAGTGATTTACTTGTCAATATGAGATTATTATCATTACAATATTGCAGTAAACATTTTCCAAACAGAGATTTGTCATCCGATATATCAGCATTCAGGTCACCAATGATATAGACACTGGTTGTGGCATTGTCCTTGATGAATGCATTAATAAATGCCAATCTATTGCGATATTCGTCTTCATTTTGATATGATTCATAGGGTGTGTATATATTTACAATAATAAATGACCTATTTTCATACTTGATCTCTATACCAATGGCCCAGTTTACCTCTAGTCTAATCACTGTAACCAGAGGATCATATTTACTGTTCCAGAGAATCGCCACACCACCTGGTATTCTACCATGAGCTATTCTATCACAGAGGTCAGTAGTAGACTCTCCAACTCCATGAAAGTTAGCATGCAGTGAATTCAGCTTTTCTAGGTCTTGTTTAGGTAACCATGTCTCTTGTAAGCACAGAATGTCACATTCCTCCAATAGTTTATCCACAACCAGCCGCCTCGCTTTGTCACCAGCACTGTGCCCCACACGTAGGCCCTGTGTGTTATAAGACACCACCCGCATCATACTGTTTATGTGCTACGGGCATTTTCATCCGTAGATGACTGATCCCCGTGTTGTACAGGAGCGATCACTTTATTTATATTATTCGTTGTAGTGTTTTCACCTATAAGCGACCCACTAGTAGCTGGCCGTCTTGGCTCAAAATATCGTCTCACATAGATGCCTGCTGGCCACAGTTCTGGGTCGTACATTTCAGCCACTTCATTACATTCAGCAGTGATGTGAAATGAGCTGAATCTACTCTGATAATGCGACTCAATCTTCCGACAAGTAACTGTTCGGTTAAGTTTATCTTTCAGATACACAGCTAGCATGTTAGCTTCCAATTGTGGGGCGAACTTAGTGGCAAACACACTCACCATCTTCGTGTTTATGACATGTATGTCAGAACTCACAGGGCCGGTTCCAACAATACCTGGCGTCTTCTTCCTCTCCCGTTTCTGTGGTGCTTGTATTCCACGTTGACGTGCAGCTGGTATTTGCTCTGGTGTCGCCTTGTTGCGTCGGTGTCCTGCCTTCACGACCCGGGTCCATAGGGGAGACTTAGGTGCCTGTGGTGTAGACACAACTCCCTCTACGCTGCTGGAGCCTCCTCCAGCCACTGCTACCTCCTGGTCGGCGTTCTCAGCTGCTGGCCTCCGTCTCTTGCATGGCCTCACGTACCCAGCCCCTGGGTCCACGCTGGTCTGTCCACGGGGCCTCTCGATTGCCGACACTCTGTCGTCGATGGCCATGGTTGTCGCCCGTAGCCCCTCACAGGCATCTGTTTGAGCTTCGAGCGTTTTTTTCACACAGCACATATCTTTATTCAGCTGTTCCATCCGCCCCAGCAATGCCGAAACATCAATGTGGTCATATGATACTGGTGGGAGTTCATCCAGGTAGTGGGATACGAATCTTGGTATATTCTCCCCACATTCATTTAGCACCTTCAAGCATGTTTTTATGTTGTTTGCATCCTTCTGCACTCCTTTATGAGCAACACAGCGCTGCACCGTTTGAGGACACATCTCAAACAGTAGTTTCTTCGAGGCTTCGATCCACTCCGAGTTGAAGTTATTTGAGGCCAGCAAGACAATGTCATCATGATTCAAAGTTTTCATTTTGATGACAAGGAAGTTCAATAGTTCATCTTCCACAATCACCTTATTATCTGTCGTGCGGTAAACTTCAGGCTTAGTACGGCCGGAGAAGCTAGCAGCCCCACGCCCGGCTGCTGCCGCCATCATGCAGAATACTGGTCCCGTAGAGAGTTCAGGGCTCTTGTATGGAGTGTTCCCTGCTCTTGCGGTAGTATCCCCGCCTAATCCAACCCGGATCCTGGCTGAAAACGAGCCACACCGAGCTAGACTTTACTACTCTCTAATTGTTTGTTATTATTCCATGCGGTTAGCTTTAGCACAGCTAGCACTCCCAAGGGAGCTACTGCTGCTCTCTCACGCTACTGCTGCTGGCTGAATCTTTACACCACACGATGAAAATGTGTTAAATTGATGGAAAGCTATTGGAAAGTGTCTTCCATAGATGCTGCAGAGTTGGCAGCAGTCGATGGTGTTGTCGGTCAAATGCACAACAAACGACGAAAATGTGTTCAATTCCTGGCACTCCCAAGGGAGCTCCACGCTACTGCTGCTCACTCCTGCTCACCGTCATGCGTGATACAAAAGGCAGGCAGAGAGCAGAGGTATCATCTGTGTGACCTCCTTTTTCACTGCATCAGGTCTGTTGGTCCAATGGCTTCCAGCTTAAGTGTATGCCTCACAACCTCAAGGTTGCCTTGAGAGTTCAATTCCTGTCAATGGCAATAGGTTGAGGTGTCCATGAGTGAGGTTCTTAACCTAGAATTGCCCCCCTGCGTCCTATGTATGACCACCTCAACTGGGTTGAGCTGAAAAGTAGTTTCGCCTGTTGGAAACATTTGCTTTGTCTCAATTTCAATCTATTCCGTGTCTATCACTTTGTCTGTCTCTCTCACTCTGTCTGTCTGTCTGTCTGTGGGTGGGTCATTCCACTTTTCAATTGCATCGCACAAAACATGAATGCATCAAATAATGCATGTGCAATTGTTAAAGATAACGTGAAATGTTTATTTGAGAGTATTTTCTGTCAATGTATGACATACTTCAATGTGAAAATAGCTGATCTACAATCTCAAAACTTTTCAGATAGCAACGAGAGTATTTTTTGTCAATGTATGACATACTTTATTGTGAAAATAGCTGATCTACAATCTCACAACTTTTCAGATAGCAACAAGAGTATGCTTTTTCAATGTATGACATACTTCATTGTGAAAATAGATGATCTACAATCTCACAACTTTTCACGTTTTGTGAGCTGGTAGATCGGCTACTTTAACTGGTTTCTCTTCCGAGGAGACGTACAATTTCTCTATCGGTGACCAGTGATCTAGAGTAGTTAGCAAAACAGAGGCTTGGTCCATCAGGGACGGAAAGAGTTATATATATCAACAGACACTACCGGGGCTATCATATCTCTAGCTCAATGAGAAGAAAGGCAGCCTATGAGTCCGGAGGTCACTGGTTCGATCCCTGTCCCCGACGATGTGTTGAGGTGATCGTGAGGCTTACGCGTAGTATTTCTTGAGGTTAGGGGAAGGCATAGTTTCACTGAGGTTAGGGTTAGTGAGGGTTTAAAATGCTCATTTGTTAATTGCATGGTCTTCTTTCTCTCAAGTTCAGTCTTCTATGTTTCTATGGCTTATTGTGCATATTACTTATCATTGCTTCTTTCTTTCTTCTCTCTGCAATCCCTGGCCCCGTGTTATTGCTGCTTGCAGCTATATTTATGATTATTATCCTGTTGAAACCAAGTCAAACTGTTACTGTTCCATTGACTTAATAGTTTTACTGTGTGTCTTTTTTTCCATTAAACTGAATTATCTTTGTTCACTAGAATTGAACACACTTTGTTCATTTAAGACATTTAAGTCTTTCTCTTTGTTGTTATTTATTATTCAACAAGTATGCTTATAGACCTGATGAAGATGTATTGACATCAAAACGTTGCACCCTGTAAATAAAAAAGGCTTTATTTGTCCAAGTTTGCTCCAGTGCTCCAGTCTTCTATTATAGATTGTGCAGATTGGTTCCACATTAAGAACATAACCAGAGCTTCACCTACTGTAAAATATAATCCAGGCTACATACCTGATGGGTTATAGACATAGACCTTCCAAAAGCACCAAGAATGAATACATGTAGCCTGACAAATCTCCACTAGGTGGTAGCATCACTCTGCAAACACAAAATAAATGCTTTTGACACAAACACAGTCCATTATGGGAAAGATATATCATAGGTTTTAAAATAAAGAACAGATGTAGACAATAATATTACCAAAGTAAAAAATATAGTCTATATTTGTCCTATATTTGAAATGTATTAAACATAGTCTTTTTTTGTGTGTGATTTTCCACAAAGCCAGAATAATCTTCAGTTTCACACACACACACACACACACACAAACACACACACACACACACACACACACACACACACACACACACACACACACACACACACACACACACACACACACACACACACACACACACACACACACACACACACACACACACACACACACACACACATCTCCTGCCAATGCCATCCTTTTAGCATGTGTGTGTGTGTGTGTGTGTGTGTGTGTGTGTGTGTGTGTAAATGGGGCATTTCTATATCCATTTCATATCCACAGAGCTTTACAATGCACATTACATTCACCCATTCACACACCGATGGCAGAGGAAACCATGCGAGGCATCAGCCTGCTCATCAGAAGCAGTCAGAAGTTCAGTGTCTTGCTCAAGGACACATCCACATGAAGTCAGGAGGAGCCGGGGATCGAACCCTCTGATTGTTCCCGGTACCTCCTGAGCCACTGCCACTACAGTGACACTAACACCGCCACGATGTCCTTGGGGCCTCTCCATGACCCAGGGCTCCATGATGACCTGTCGAGGAGCAATTCGTTTTTTAGCAACAAAACCCATTTGAACCAGACAAGTCACACGTGTGTGTGTGTGTGTGTCTGTCTGTCTGTCTGTCTGTCTGTGTGCGTGCGAGAAAGAGAGAGAGAGAGAGAGAGAGAGAGAGAGAGGAGAGAGAGAAAGAGAGCAAGAAACCAAGCTAAATGCGCTGACAATAAAAACAATTTGCACTTACACTGAAAATAAATATATTTTTGTATAGTTGTATACATTGCAATAATAATATGTAGTTGAAAATAGCCGATCTACAAGCTCACAACGCGTCGCTTTGCGACGTGTTGTGAGCTTGTAGATCTGCTATTTTCAAAAGCTTTGTATACATTTTGAACACTTCGAAATGGGACATTCTGCATAATGAGTACTTTTACTTTTGGTACAATTTTTCGATGCCAATACTTTTGTACTTTTACTCAAGTAAATTTCGAATACCGGACTTTTACTTGTAACAGAGATACGTTTACTTAAGTAAAACATTCGAGTACTTTTTCCACTTTGTCCACCACTGCAGCCTACAAGTGAAGACAGTGTGTGCCAGTTTGAAAATAGGCATGTGTGTCAAGGGTCTGTAGTGTGTTCATCCTGGTGGTCCCAGTGACCAGAAGAACAGAACAGATAGTGCAGGTCTTAAAGTTCTATTATGGGTCATTGTTTGTGGAGCCTGATGACACAAAGGACTGTCTAAAGTGTGTTTTGTTTTGTGGTGTGATGAGGAGAGATGAGTGTGTGGCTGGAATGGATGTGCTCCTCATCTCAGCTCATAGAGGAGATGAGGGCTTCATCGGGATAGCATCCAGCCTCCTCCTCATCCTCAAAGACTACTTCTACGCAAAGCCAGGAAGAGCTGGGAATCACTATACCTCCTGAGCCACTGCCACCCAAAACATTGCATTACGGCATCTATTGCCCGGGCTCTGTTCAGCATCCCATTGTTAAGTTATGTTAACCAACTCAAACTACAGGAGAAAATAGCAGATCTACAAGCTCACAGCACGTTTCAACGTGACTCGTTGAGCATGTAGATCGACTATTTTCACCGATAAGATTCTGTATAGAGGGGAAAAAAGGAGGGGACCAAGTACAGACCCCTCTGGCCCCGGTCAACGAAGTACATAGGGTTTAAGTGGTTATAGAAGTGCACTGTGACTGACGATGTCACAGTCTCCCTCCTTAGTCAACCCGCATCAAAGACTTCATATTGATTAAAGAGTGATACATTTTACCTTTGGCCACCATGACATGAAAAGTCACCAATATCTGAGTAAATTATCTTGTTTTTTACATTTCAACCTGTAGATGGCAGTATGCCAACACATGTAAACACCTGTATTTTCAGTTGGGTGATTATATTTATGAAAATGTTGAACTAATGCTTAGGATTTATAGTTTTTTTTTACATAATAATATGTTTTCAGCTCACAAATCATTACTTGTGTTTAAAGTGAGTGGAACGTATCTGTAATTGACTCATAACATTAATTGCCAAGCTGTTCAGTCACACCACTGCTCAGGCGACCTCAACACTCCTGTCTGTCTGTCTGTCTGTCTGTCTGTCTGTCTGTCTGTCTGTCTGTCTGTCTGTCTGTCTGTCTGTCTGTCTGTCTGTCTGTCTGTCTGTCTGTCTGTCTGTCTGTCTGTCTGTCTGTCTGTCTGTCTGTCTCTGCTGTACAAACTGAAATGAAAGGTCCACCGTCCTTCTTCTCAATAAGCTGATGTGCTGTGGGCTACAGTGTTTAATAAGCTTTTGTGTAATGAGAATGGAACTGTCAGTGCTGGGCTGCACTGCGAGGAATGAGAGTGACAGACGGGTTGGAAAGCAGTGTAGGAGAGACATACAGTAGGACAGCTGAGAGGGAGACAGTGTAGGAGACACTGGTGGTAGGAAACTTGAGAGACAGACAGTGTAGGAGAGACAGACAGTAGGAAACTTGAGAGGGAGACAGACAGTGTAGGAGAGATAGACAGTAGGGAAGCTGAGAGGGAGACAGTGTAGAGGAGAAATAGACAGTATTGAAGCTGGGAGGGACACAGTGTATAGGAGAGACAGGCAGTATTGAAGCTGGGAGGGAGACAGTGTAGACAGACAGTATATTGGTAGTACTGTAGATTAGGGTTGCTGTAGTAATATTTCATAATGTTATTGAGACTGAAGCTAACAGCCCGGTAAAAAAACAAAAATACATTATTATACTAAACAGCCAGAAAACACAAAATGCCTTTATTGCAACTATATCTCATAGTGTATCTCTCCATAACTATCTCTCTCCATCTCTTTGTTCCTCGTGTGTAATTTTCTTCTTATTACGCAAGGAAATAGGCAGCTTGGACAGATAGAGACAGCTAATTAGGTTTACTTTAGAGAGAGCGAGAGAGAGAGAGAGAGACACACACACACACACACACACACACACACACACACACACACACACACACACACACACACACACACACACACACACACACACACACACACACACACACACACACACACACACACACACACACACACACACACACACACACAGAGAGATAGAGAGAGAACGAGACAGAGAGAGAGAGAGAGAGAGAGAGAGAGAGAGAGAGAGAGAGAGAGAGAGAGAGAGAGAGAGAGAGAGAGAGAGAGAGAGAGAGAGAGAGAGAGTTTCGATTTGAAGTGAATTAAGCATGAAACAGAATCCTGGGGTGCCTGATGGCTCAGCCAGTTGGTGCACAGACCATATGCTCCATGTGAGCACGAGCACCCAGGCTCCAATCTGACCACTATTGTCCTGCATGTCTGTCCTCTCGCTCTGTCCCATGTGTAATGCATCTCTGCACTTTGGCAGTTTGCATACCGCAAAAACAGATCCACCGATGACGCTATTGCCATGGCTCTCCACACCGTCCTCTTGCACGTGGACAACAAGCTGCTGAAGGACGAATATGTACGTAGGCTGTTCGTGGACTACAGCTCAGCATTCAACACCATTGTCCCAGCAAAACTTGACACAAAGCTTCGAGACCTATAGTGCTACATTGGCAGCATCACATCTGACCCCCTGACCCTCAACACTGGAGCACCCCAGGGATGCGTGCTGAGCTCTCTCCTCTACTCCTTGTACACGTATGACTGCACAGCCACACATGACTTCAACAGCATAAAGTATGCAGACGACACGACAGTGATAGGCCGAATCGCCAACAATGACGAGTCTGACCATAGTGATGAGATCAACTCACTGGCACTCTGGTGCCGGGAGAACAACCTCTCCCTTAACGTCGGCAAGACCAGGGAGCTGATCATGGACTTCAGGAGGCCGTGGAGAGATCACGTGCCCATCCTCATCGATGGCGCTGCAGTGGAAAGGGTCAGCGAGTTCAAGTTCCTCAGAGTACATATCCAGGAGGACCTCAAATGGGAGACACACATGAGGTGCTGTCAGGCTGGTCTCGGACCTTTGCTCTTCCTTGGACCTACTTGTGGATTATACCAGGGACAAGTGACTTGCCTTTTTTTCTTTACTCTTCCTCAAGGACCTACTTGCGGATTATACCAGTGACAGTTTACCTTATGCGGATTATGCGGTCGACACGCACTGACATTTTGCACCTTAATTCCATGTACAACGCACTGACTTTTGTCTTTTTATTGTGTGTTTTTTAGCACCTTAACTAACGTCCATAAGTATATCATGCACAGTATTCGTCTACTGCTATGCTCACGCACCTTTATACCTCAACTCAGGTACCATGTAAATATGTAGATTATTTGTTGTTGTTGTTGTTTGAACTCCTTTCCCCCTTCCCCCCCCCACCAACCTCTTCTTATTCCCTTTCTTTTTTTCTATGGAAATAACGATACGATGGGAACTATGCACAAAAACGAATTTCACCCACTTTTTTTTACTTCCGTAAACCTATGTGATGTGACAATAAAGCTGATTCTGATTCACTGACCTACCTGAAATAATCATTTACCACTGGAACCCCAGCATCCATATTCAGGGGGGAACATTAGCCAACAATAGCTACATCTATAAGCTCGATCGGCTATGTTTGGCCGAGAGATTTGGTGTTGAGGAGAAAACTCTTCTAATACTATAAGGGTTTAAGTGATTAAAATAAAAACAAACAGAATCCTCTAAGTCACATTAGCTAGACCAGTGACCAGTAAAGCTCCGGTCAGCATTAGTAGAGATGAGTCCAGTCTGTGAGTCTAGTAAACAATAACACTTCATTCTACTAATGTTCATGTACCATGACCTCACACCTACACCACACAGTGACAGCACGCAGGCACGCGCACACACACACACACACACACACACACACACACACACACACACACACACACACACACACACACACACACACACACACACACACACACACACACACACACACACACACACACAAGCCACGCTACACCACAGCAACAACAGAACACAACAGAACACAACACAACACAACAGCTGCCTGCTCACAGAGCAGACCAACGTGGTGTCAGTCAGTAATTAGCAAAGAACACAGAATGGCCAACATAGAACTGTCGGCTAATTAGCAATGAAAGGATCACGATAAAGAACGTGACAGATAATTACCCCTAGAAAGATAGGGAATGAATGTTGTAGATGATTATTAATGAAAACAAAGAGATATAGCCTACTGTAGCTAATGCTAATTAGTAACAAGAGTACACTGCTGCTGGTGAGTGAGTTAACAGTAACCAATAAAAATAGAGAGAGGGAGGAAGGATGGATGGATGGAGAGGGTAGCGAGAGAGAGAGTTTGGAGAAGGCAAGGAGAGGAGGAGGAAGAAGAAGATGATGAGGAAGAGGAGGAGGAGGAGGAGGAGGGGGAGGGCATTGAGGGGAGTTGATTGACTCCAGGCAGGACAAACTATATTAGATTAGAGATTGGATAGACCTTCATTGTTCTCCATGGGGACATTTTGAATGAATACTCTATTAAGGTACAGGCAGTACAATTCAGGTGCTGTAACAGCAACAGCAATACGCATGAAACACAGGATATATACAGGTAAGAATAGGAAGAATAGATCAGTTAGCATAATGTGTGTTGTAAATATAAATAGGCCTATAATGCACAGCCTATCAGTGAATATACAGTACGCATGTATATACACGCATCGTCTTTAATAGTGCATTGATATAGCACCTTTATCAAAGTGCTTTACGTGTGTATGTGCATTACATTCACCCATTCAGACAGACAGTAGCAGTTAGTCAGACAGGCAGGGCGCTCCTGAAATAGAACCTACGTACTGTATGTGTTCAGCCAACCTACCTGTATATAGATGTATATATCGTCTCTGTCGGGTGGACACCTCATTATGTCCAACACTGTAAATTTCCAGGATTCTGATTCAAAAACAGCAAAAGTAACATATTATGCAAGCTCAAAACGTGGTGCAAAGCGACACGTTTTGAGCTTGTAGATCTGCTACTTTTGATGATTTTGTGTGACACTGTAGTATGTAGATTTTTTGAAAAACACAAAAAAGTTCAAACATGGAGATGAGTTTCCAGACAGCAAACTGGTGCTATGGGAACCACCTTAGACGAGCATCTTACTTAGACGTACTAAAGAAAGAGGAAGGGGTGGACAACATTGGGGAGCCAGCCTGATATATCGTTGCTGTCGGGCCGAAACCTTGTACCTCCATTTTTCATAATTTTATATTTTTTTCACAAATGAATGCCCTACTTCGTTGTAAAACAGAGACAATAGCGGATCTACAAGCTCACATGCATCATGAGCTGCTATTTCCCATTTTTAAAGTGAAAGTTAAAGGGGTTAAGTCTTTTTTTTTTTTTTACAAATATTGAACCAATTAAAAGTATTTACAAGAGCTTGTGACTAAATAATAACTACATTGGAATCATTGGAACACAGGTTCTTTTTTCTTTTTGACCTTTCCTGAAAAGTAACAGCTTTGGACATTCAAGGTTCTCCCCCGACAGTGACGATATGGAAGATCGAGATGACTGGCAACAACATTGGAAGGCTTGTCCTCAGTTTACCTCGAGAGAGGTAGAGTACCTACTACAGGCTTCATGTCCTGCCAATAACCATGATAAAGTACTCCCTCTCATCATGTGTTATTTCTCAACCATTACACCGCAGATTGTTTCCAAAAATGCATTGCAAGTCTGAGTTAGAAAACATTGAAGTGACACATTTAGACCATAGACAATGGGCCTCATGCAGCAATAAGTTCCTAATGTTTCCTCTTACATTTCTTCCTAAGTGAATTCCTAAGAGAAGTTGAGTCAGATTCATGAAACGTTCTTAAAAGGCAGAATTGTTCGTAAATATGTTCTTGATGATGATGAATCCCAATCCTCGTAACTTGAAGGGGTGTGCCAGTTCATCCTAATTACCATAGGGAGCCGCCCCACCA
This sequence comes from Gymnoscopelus braueri, assembly GCF_963280865.1. Lineage (NCBI taxonomy): Eukaryota > Metazoa > Chordata > Actinopteri > Myctophiformes > Myctophidae > Gymnoscopelus > Gymnoscopelus braueri. The sequence goes on along the minus strand of NC_137605.1, from coordinate 54,228,580 downwards.
ATCCCCATATAAGGCATGACTGCATGGCTCTGCCTGCAGTCACACCTGTGTGTGATTGCTGCACACAGAAATCACAGGAAATCACACACAGAAATAAAATTGAGAGAATGAAGTAAAGAATACCTAAACTATCTAAGTCTAAAGATGGTGGAACACCAGACTCCAAACATAAAAATAAATAAATTAATAGTTCTGTGGAGGTACTTCTGAAGTGAACAGCAAATTATTTTATTTAATTAATGAATGTATTTTATTATTTGTCTCACATTAATCAACATATCACAACTAGACATCAATGTACATTTGCTGAAATTAGCTGTTAAAAATGTTATCCATATTTCATGTTCAGGAGTAGCGTTAGTAGTGGATATAAAACATTTTATTACTGAAAGCTGGTGGGTGGATATGGAGGGTCTTTAAGGTAGCAGCTGCTTGGTATGTAATGGGGTGGAAATAGGGGTGTGGTGGGTGATATGGTGGTGCAAGGAGGGGTGTTGGGGGCTATGTGGGGGGTATGGCGATGGGTATGACGGGTGGGTATAGGGGGGCTTTCAGGTAGGAAGGGGACTGGAAAATGGGGGTGTGGTGAATGTCAGGGATATGGGGGTGGGGGTATGGGGGGCGATGAGGGTGGGTTGGGTGGGGGGTTATGGGGTGGGTGGGGCTTGGGCTTCAACTCAACCGGGTCCGTTTGGGTTAGATTGTAATTTCAGACCCGTCTCAAACATTTTCATGTCAAGGACCCCCAAATTCACATGCATTTGGCTGCAGACCCCCACCTGAAAATATTTTCTGCCAGGGATTTTTTTTCAAGATTTATCAAAATGTCTCGAAAATAGCCAATCTACAAGCTCAAAATGGCCAGTAATGGGACGCGTTGTGAGCTTGTAGATCGGCTATTTTCAAACAAAGTATAAAATAGGGTTAAAGTGGTTAAACTGTTCCTCGTTTGCTGTGGACCCCCTGAAACTCCCTCAAGGACCCCTGGGGGTCCCCAGACCACACTTTGAGAACCACTGCTCTAAAGATATGATAAAAATATTATTGTAATTTAAATCCTATATTATACAACTGTAGAATTGAAGAAACTTCGAGAATTAATTATTTTTGCACAAATATGTCACACTTAAGAACTCAAAGGCCAGCCTAAGAGTGCTCATCAGTGTGTGTAGATTCTGTTCTTACCTGAGAACAGATCACAGCTAAGAAAACATTGGAGTATACCAAAATCTTCTTAAAAACCTCTTAAATGGGTCTAAGAAAAAAAATCCTCTTAAGAAAGTGTGCGTAGATTCTGTTCTTACCTAAGAACAGATCACAGCTAAGAAAACGTTGGAGAATACCTAAATCTTCTTAAAAACTTCTTAAGTGGGTTTAAGAAGAAATTTCCTCTTAAGTACCGTTGCTGAATGAGGCCCAATGTGCTTAAGGGGAACTAAACCCCAGACACATCACATCACCTGATGTCTCATTCTGATGTCTCAGCCTACCTATATGTTGTTTTCAATCATTATGGCGAACAGTGGTGTAAAAAGTACTCAAATGTTTTACTTAAGTAAAAGTATCAATACTGCACTGTAGAAATACTCTACAAAAGTCTGGGTAATCAAAATTTACTTGAGTAAAAGTACAAAAATATTGGCATCAAAATACACTTAAAGTACCAAAAGTAGAAAGTACTCATTATGCAGAATGTCACGTTTCACAAGGTATCATATTCATATGTATAAAATGTATCAAAAATCGATTGAAAATAGCAGCAAGCTCACAACTCGTCGCATCGCAACGGGTTGGGAGCATGTAAAGTTTAAATAGTGCTGAAGTGGTTAGTTTTTGTATTAATAATCAAAATCTACAAAGTAACTAAAGTTTTCAAATAATTGTAGTGGAGTGAAAGTACAATATTTGCCTCTGAGATGTAGTGGAGTAGAAGCAAAAGTACTGAAAATTGGAAATTCTCTGGTAGAGTAAAAAATACCTCAAAATTGCAGGGCTCTGCGTCGCATCCTGTACGAGTTGTGTCGTGTGAAACGTGCCTTCAAGGTAGACAACTTGATGTCTGTGGAGATGAAGATCACACCAGCGCTACCTGACTGTATCCAACTGGAAATAAACACTGCCATGCAGAGCTAATGCGCCCCTTTGGCTCAGTATTCCTCCCCATGTGGGAGAAGGTAGTGACATTAATTGGAGGCTTTGGTTTTCTTTTTGAACAACTGCATATTATTCACATTGTTTCCAATTCCTCCCATGTGTGTACTCCCATCCTTGCTGCTGCCAGGCCTTATTGTTGGTGTGAGCAGGGTGTAAACAACCACATACCTCCAACAGGAATTGAAAATTGTGTGCCCCCTCAATATTAACCACTTAATTCCGTATTCAGGGAAAAACCTGTTATAGGGGAATACCACTCATTTTTAACATTGAACCATGTCATAATATACCTTAGAACTGTAGTGTGGAAATTAATTTTTTTTTAATCTATGTTGCCTAAAATCTATGTTGCCTAGAACTGGAGAATCGATTGTTGGGGTCATGTGATCAGTGACTTACGGAAGGTGTACTCTTTGGCCCGCCCTCTAGGCTGCCTCATTCACTAGAATGGGGAATCTCACTTCCAGCTGAAACAGTGCGACGTTCAGTAGTTTATAATGGCATATGGTTATATATCACATTTCACAAGACATTGTACTTGTAGATAATAGAAATCAATTGGCTGAAAATGCTTTAACAAGTGTTAACTTTATATTCAAGTCGCACTGTTTCAGCTGGAAGTGAGATTCACCATTTTAGTGAATGCAGCAGCCTAGAGGGCGGGCCAAAGAGTACACCTTCCATATGTCACTGATCACATGACCCCAACAATCAATTCTCCAGTTCTAGGCGACATAGAAAGTGGGGGACTTTTTTCATATTTCCACAAAACAGCTCTAAGGTATAATATGACATGGTTCAATGTTGAAAATGAGTGGTATTCGCCTTTAAGACCTGCAGAGAGGGGGGAGACCCATTGTTACAGAAAAAAACACTCTATTACAATGATTACTATCAGAATGTAGAGCTTATAAAATAAAATAACTTAAATGCTGCATATAAGCCCATCAATTAACTGAAGCACTGAAGCAGAAGTTGCATCTTTAGAACGACACAGAGAAAATAGACATGTAAGATCCTCTCCTATATTTTAATTAGTGTAATATCCTGCTACTTATTTTTACTTGTTCTCTAGCTTTATACTCTGTATCTGTGTTTCATCCTTACTGCGCCGCTACTACGACAACTGAATTTCCAATAGCGTCAATACAGGTCTGTCTGTCTGTCTGTCTGTCTGTCTGTCTGTCTGTCTGTCTGTCTGTCAGAAGGTGTATCTCCATACACTGTATGAACAGGCTGGTATGAAAGGTAAGAGCTGACCCCAGAAAGCAGTGTGTGTGTGTGTGTGTGTGTGTGTGTGTGTGTGTGTGTGTGTGTGTGTGTGTGTGTGTGTGTGTGTGTGTGTGTGTGTGTGTGTGTGTGTGTGTGTGTGTGTGTGTGTGTGTGTGTGTGTGTGTGTGTGTGTGAGAGTGTGTGTGTGTGTGTGCGCGTGCCCGCGTGCATGCGTCCGTGCGTGTAATGTTTACTTTATGTTTATGTTTTTATGTTTACAGGAAGTTAGGTACCATGCAGGAGGTTCAAACTGGAGGGGAGGAACTAAGGAGCTGCCATAAAAAGAGTTAAATGTGAGAAAAGTTAAAAGTTGCGTGTCTGAACTTATGAGAGCAGTTTCATGAATATGTATCTCCATAATTAATGCTCTAATGGATTCATTAGCTGGTTTCCTCAGCTGAAACTCACTGCCTGAAATGACATTTTAAACTTTGTCCCATTTTGTGAGTTTAGTGTTTCAAAAGAAACATAAGTCTGGTTCTACCCACGCTTTGACCAATAGGAGAGCACGGTGGATGCTGCCAGTCACTCGGCCAATAACAGCCCAGGATCACCAGTGCTAAGAGGCTCCAGGCCAATGGCGAGGCAGCAGAGAGAAACGCCTAATGGAACCAAGGTTAGAATAGCAACCTGCCAGTTATCCTACAATAGAAGGTCTGTCTGTCTGTCTGTCTGTCTGTCTGTCTGTGTCTCTTTTATGGCCATATACAGTATATGGAGATCCCTGATTTCATCATTAAGATGTCATAGTACTGGCTTCATAGTCTGGAGTACTACGGTAATGGGTACTGCACTAAGTAGCCTACTCTGACAATGCGTACAACAGGTATTGCATAACAGGATGAGCATGTGTTCCCAACTGGCATCGATCCCATTGGGCATCGGCCTCGTAATAGTTAACTAAAACTACGAAAATAATGTAAGCTAGATGTGAAAAAATCCAAAACATTTTAGTTCATGAAATAAAAACAAGGCTTTATAAAAAAAAAACAATAACTAACTGAAACATATTGTGTGTTTACTGTTTACAAAACAAACTATAACTAAAGTCATAGAGAAAATATCCTTTTGTCATTTTATTTCATGTTTAAGCTATAGTATTTTGGTTGGATGTGAAATCTATCTTCCAATTTTGTAAGTCTGGCCATTTTTAACCGTTTTGGTATGATCCATCCATCTTCAACCGCTTATCCGGAGTCGGGTCGCAGGGGGCAACAGTTTCAGCAGAGAGTTCCAGACTTCCCTTTCCTGAGCAACATTAGCCACTTCCTCCTGGGAGATCCCAAGGCGTTCCCAGGCCAGTGTGGAGATGTAATCCCCCCCATCTGGTCCTTGGTCTGCCACGGGGTCTCCTCCCAGTGGGACGTGCAGCAAGGAAGGACCTCCCTAGGGAGACGCTCGATAGGCATCCGTACTAGATACCCGAACCACCTAAGCTGTCTCCTTTCCAAGTCAAGGGCTCTACTCCGAGTCTCTCTCGGGTGACTGAACTTCTCACCCTATCTCTAAGGGAGATGCCAGCCACCGGTCTGAGAAAGCTCATTTCGGCCACTTGTAGCCTCAACCTTTTTCTTTCGGTCATGACCCACACTTCATGACCATAGGTGAGAGTAGGAACGAAGACTGCTCGGTAGACCGAGAGCTTTACCTTCTGGCTCAGCACTCTTTTAGTCACAACAGTGCGGTACAGCGACTGCAATACCTCTCCTGCTGTTCCGATTCTCCGGCTGATCTCCCGCTCCGTCCTCCCCTCATATCACTCGTGAACAAGACCCAGAGATACTTAAACTCTTTCACCCGGGGCAAAGTCTTATTCCCTACTTGGAATGCACAATCCATCGGTATCTTAACTTAACAGCTTAACTAAAACTCTTTTCAAAAAATGTAATTATCTAGACTAGCAAACCTGCTTTAAAAAACTAATTCAATCTAAACTGAAATTGAAAACAAAAAGTCAAAAGGAAAAATAAAACTAATGAAAAATGCAAAACTGTAATAACCTTTGTTTTGAAAGGTTATTAACACATTAACCGCCAAGAACGTAGTCCTACGGTCCGTTAAATCCAACTGTTAAGCGCCGAGACCGTAGCCCGTTTTCGCGCATGCGCGGTCCGGGTGCACTTTCGGATTTTTTTTGATCCACTTCCGTTTCCGGTTTGATGACCGGAAACGGAATTATTTGGGATCCGGTTTTGACGATCACGTCCGCCCTCGTTCTACAGACGAAACTGAAACTCAATTCTCTTCCTGTAGTTTTTTCTCCTCGCATTTCACTGTTTAACGTAATCCGCTCTAACTCAAACATGGATGCCCCGTTTGACACGTGGTTTTCACTGGGAGATACAGTGGGATGTCGCGGATGTAAACAGACCGGCTCAATCTCAATCTTAAGGATTTTAACAAGATCTATGGCGACATGAAAAAAACAAAAAAACAACAAAAACACCTTGGCACTGGTGAGTACATTATGAGATTAACCTCTGGCGGTCGATGTGTTAACATTGCTTTGAGGCGACAATTCAGTATTAGCAGAGAAAGTGATTCTGTTTATTAGCATTTTTGCCAATTCTGCATGTGGTTCGATGGTTTTCCACATGAAACAGAATACAAAACGAAACATAACACAAGTCAGTAGCACCTTGATTGACATGACACTGATATGGCACAAATGAAACAATACAACATAACAAAAACAGTTTAAAGTTGTAAACATGTTACAAGGACTGGTGGCATTCTGCACCAAGGAAAGAAAAGACACATATCAAGGAAATTAGTATTTACCGGTCCCCAGAGGAAGGGAAATTGCTTTTACAGCTTCACCCGGCTGATGGCTGGCTCAGAGAGCTCCGATGAGTGCACGGGTGGAACTGTTAGGGGTTAAGTGTCTTGCTCAGGGGACACTGCGGCATGTAGACTGTGTGGTGAGGGTCAAACCGGTGAGCTTCAGATTCCCAGACAGCCTCTCTACCCAGTCAGCTGTGACAAACCCCAAATTGCTTGATGTTACTGTTCATTTGGTTAGAAAAGAGCTTTTCATGGCAGCCACAGCAGCCACGGCAGCCACTTTAAGTTCCTATTCATCAGTATCAATGAAAATTCCTTTTTCAAGATTTTCTAGAAAAAAAAACACATTCCACTCAAAAATAGTCCATGCATTTTTCCCATAGAGATTTCCAAAACTATTTATATCAATTATTTTAAAGGGTCTACACCATGAATTTTAAAAATATATTTAATATTTAATATCATATTGTTTATGTCCCTCAATGTCCCTCAAACGTTTTTTAAAAGGTTTGAGCCTAAATCAAGCCTCAGATATACTCATTCCAACTAACTTCTCTCTGGCTTATAAAGCACTTTCACCTGCAATACCTGAGTGTTCAAACTGGGGTGTTTTTTGGGATAGAAGAGAGGTAGGGGAGACCAAAAACACACAAAAAAGAAGGAAAAGTTCAAATTCATGGTGTAGTCCCTTTAAGCCTAGAATCAAGCCATCCAGGGTCCTGGTGAATCATGACCATAAAACATTTAATTCTGTGGAAAAATAAATTGGAATATTCAATTATATGATATATTATATACCCTTTGTTTTGCCGTTGAAATATATATATATATTTTTCAGAGAATAAAATGTTTTATGGTCATGATTCACCAGGACCCTGGATGGCTTGAGAATAATTGATCTAAATATTTTTGGAAATCTCTACGGGAAAAAATGCATTGGCTTTATTTGAGTGGAACCAGAAAATGTCCGCCACTGTTATGCCCTATTCATTGGATGAGTTGTTTCTCCAGAACTGGCCTGATCCGAACCAGCCTGCATGCCTGCACTATTAAATATGAATAATTGATAATATGTTTAGTCAAGTTTTTGACAGCAATACAAGAAGAGACAAATACTGGAAGATTTGAAGCCTTGAATAGGTATTTATTTATTTTTATAGCAAAATGTATAACTTCATTCTTACATTTTTCATACATTTTTATCGTGTGTGGATGAGTGTGGGTGGAGAGAGTCTAAATGGGGTAAGTTTCCTAATCTCCTCGCAGGGGAAAATATTTTTGTATATAATTGGAGTGCTGAATGGTGTGTGTGTATGTGCCTTTGTACATCCGTGTGTGCCTGTGCGTGTGCGTTTGTGTGCGTACGTGCGTGTGTGTGCGTGTGCGTGTGCGTGTGCGTGTGCGTGTGTGTGTTTGCGTGTGTGTGTGTTTGCATGTGTGTGTGTGTGTGTGCGTGTGCGCATGTGCGTGCGTGCGTGTGTGAGAGACAATCACAGAGATCAGTGAAGTGTGTCTCTGTCATCCTTCCCTGAACGTTAAAGTTTAATGAGATGTTCAGTCCCCGTTCAACTTCACATTCAGTGAGTCCTTAAGGCTCCATGTTATTGAGCAAAGTGCCACGCCCGCCCGCACACACCCAGCACATACACGCTGAAACCGGGGGAAACATTTACATACTGTACAGTTATAATGACTGTGTTTTAGACTGTGTTGCCGAGTTCCATTTAGTTGCTGTACGGTTCTCCTCTCCTGTTATTTAATCATTTATTTTCATACAAATTAATGCGTGGCTTCAGTGGATCTGCCAGCTCCCAGTGCATCCCATTCCCAGCACACATGACACTGAAGTCATCTTGAATCATTGAATACCAAGGAACTCAATGGAAACAAGACCTCTTAGACAAAGTATTTTAAATGTAACTGTGCTGTTTTACATTTTTGCCTAATAAAATATTCAATCAATCAATCTACCTCTCTAGCATCCTTAAGATAGTGGTTCTCAACCTTTTCAGGCCGCGACCCCCCAAAATAATCATATTTGTACTGGGGACCCCCTAAAATCATTAATAATTGTAGGAGTTGAGGCATTAGTTTGACTCGGTTGACTCGGTTCCACAGATGTGAAAATAGCCAATCTACAAGCTCACAACGCGAGGCGTTGTGAGCTTGTAGATCTGTTATTTTCAAAACGTTCTTATATTATTTGACAATTGGGCCAATGTTTGACCATTACTTCTGATGCTTTTGATGCAGCACTGGTCTTTTTTCATTTCATTTTTTTGGTATTAAAAAGGTCTTAAAAGTCCTTAATGTGTCACTTTACTGTCATCAATCATGTGGGGACCCCCCTGGGCGTCCTGACCCACAGGTTGAGAACCACTGCTTTATAGGACCACAGGTTTTGAAAGTGGGGCCCACCAGGGGCCGCTAGCACCCCCCCTGGTGGGAAAAGAAAAGAAAAAGACAGAAAGAAAGAAAAGACAACAGTGCTGGGAGAGAGGGGAAGCCCAGGGGGCTTATACAATGTCCTCTTCCATTACACAAATACACAATAATAATAAGAAGAAGCAGCAGCAGCAGCAGCAGCACTTTACAGGTGTAAAGAACAGTGGTGTAAAGTAACTAAGTACATTTACTCAAGTACTGTACTGTACTGTATTTTTTTCTACTCCACTACATCTCAGAGGCAAATATTGTACTTTTACTCCACTACAATTATTAGAAAACTTTAGTTACAAGTTACTTTGCAATTGTCAATTATTATATTATAAAACATATTAATCACTTTAGTCCTGTATTATACATATGCTATTTTCAAACATTTTAGTACTTTTACTTTTGGTACTGTACATTTTGATACCAATACTTTTGTACTTTTACCCAAGTGAATTTGTAATTCCAGACTTTTACTTGTAACGGAGTATTTCTACATTGCAGTATTGATACTTTTACTTAAGTAAAATGTCTGAGTACTTTTTCCACCACTGGTAAAGAAGTGTGAAAGAATTTGTGTACAAGCTCATTCATAGGGCTCAGGGCTCAAGGTATGATGACTAATTTTAAGCTGAATCCTGAAGTAGGGTTTCCATAAGTATTCCATGCCAAGGACACTGAATATCCATATCCTCTGGCCCAGTGTCGTAAAATGGCTTTTAAAAAAGAGAGAAATATTCTATTATTGTATATTAATATTAGTATTGTACAATAATGACATGTTGAACATAGGGAGACCAGGTTAAACTTGATTAAACTAGCAAAAATAATCTCATGAGTTGAATTTTAATTGAAACAAAAATGCATATTCTCACCATGAAACCTACCTTGCTCACAAGTTTAATGCTGCTGGTGAATGAGAGCAAAAGGACTTGTTGATGAATACTGCATGAGACACCATCTAATCATCGTCACAACTCCGCTCCCCGTGGTGATGTAACTAGAAGCAATAGGACAGGTATAGATCTCTCCGGAATACAACACCTGTTTGCTAATGTCAGGTGTTCCATACAGTATATGTAATCAGTACATATATGGAAAATAAAATAGTGCAACAGGTGAGAAATTGTTTGTTTTTTGGCCTGAATACTCACTCTACCTTGGATGTCATGAACAAGGAGGTCTGGGGGTTCCAAACTGTTAGTGGACATAATACAGCATATCCTCACTGTCACAAACCTTGTATCTCTATGTTTCAACTTTTTATGTTGTTTAGTTTTTTTCGTAAATGAATGCCCTACTTTGTAGCATATCACACAAAAGCAGCAAAAAAACAGCAAAAGCTTTGCAAGTTTTTAAATGTCTTTTAAGTGTATTTGTGGGTTTTTCTAAATATTTAACCAATGAAAAGTATTAACAAGAGCTTGTGACTAAATAATAACTACATTGGATCCATTGTACAACATTTAGAGTAGCAGAGTCTCTCCTAGTGAGCCAACATGCACAACAGCAGCACCCTGTTTGACCAGAATGGAACAAAACCTTATATCATTGGTAACTGAAAGGTAACATGAAAAGGTGTTGCTGTTGTCTCTCCACCACATTGAGCCTGTCACATTGGTGCATATTTGGCTGGGGAGACTGCAGTATTGTGGCCCTGACGAGGAGCAGCTGGGCCTGGCTATGAGCCCCAGCACTCTGGCTATCAGCCCAGCCTGCTATACCAGCCTCAGTAGTCTGGGAAGCAGCCGCCACAGCAATATTCCCATGGCCAGACACTCAGCCATTTCCCAGCATCAGCTGACGTCATGGTTGGTGCCAACCGTATAGGGCAGGCCTTGATTACCACACAGGCTCACAGGGATGCAGCCCAGGGACCCTTAGGCTCCGGGGGACCCACCAAGTGTCACTGTTCTTTTCTTTGTGTACTGCAAATTAATGGACTTCTCCATCCCGTGCCTGTTTGTGTTTGTGTCAATGTATGACATAATTCAACATCCTTGTTTCATGCAGTTACTGCAGTATTGGAAGGGATGGGTATTGATATAGAAAATTGTAGGGTACCATGCTATGACAATACTGGTAATGTTGGACACATAAAGGAGTGCAATCACACATAACTAAACATGCTCGCATGCAGAATGGGTCCTGTTCGCAGCCCATACATTAAGTGAGTATACAGTTTTAAGTGAGACCTCTCCAGCCTGGAGACTGAAGAGGTCTCTTCATTCAGTCAGTCCCTTCACAAATGTATTTCTCCAGATCACAATGACAGTAGTAGATGCTGCAAATAATCTGTAACCTAATCAAAGTAATGGTAAAGAGACAATAAATTCTCTCTCAGCGGTGGGCTGCTCACACGTCAGCAGTAAAATCAGTATGCATTCATTACTGAAACATCATCCAGTCACTTCCATGGCATAAGTGAGAACGATACCAAAAACCTGACCATTTTTTAACAAGGCGTCAGCTCTCTGACATAATGGAGTGGTTGCAGAGACTGGGTTTTTATGCACAGTTTCAACCTGTGGGGTACAGCACCTCTGAAGTTATTACAGACTTCTCAGCAAGCTTCTAAGTTTCAGAATTAATAGATTTGAGTACTATTGTTGATTATTGGAGTGCTTGTGATATAATAAGGGTTGTTGGAAATGTCTGTGCTGCCTGTGCCTTCTTTCATTGACTGATGTATTATACTGTATGTTATTGTATTATTGTTTTATTATCATCTTATTGTATTATCATTATTGTTATTATTATTAAAAATTGTATTATTATTATTATAACTTGTACTGGCAAAGCCGACTACATTTTATTTATAAAACAATTTATACAGACTGCCTTTATCAGGGTAAAATAAGGGCACTGTCTACGGTACTGAAACATTGTGGTATATTTCCTTCCAGCCGGGGCTGGGGATTAAGCTTGGCCTTAGCCCCCTGGGCACTAAAAAAACGTAATCCAGCCTTGCCCGAAGAGTGGGGAACCAGTGTAGCGACAGCCACAAGCAACTGCCTGGAGCTGGAGACCCCCTCTAAGGAGCCACCATTGTAACCCAGCTGCACATCCAGTTACGGCAGCAGCCGTAACTGGATGCAGCCCGTAAAAAGTAGACTAAAATGTTAGTGAGGGACGAGCGGAGAAGAGATCCAGTAGAACTAAGAGACAATGTGTTGTTTGGTTGCGCTCAGGAGTTGCGCTCTGAAAATAGCAGATCTACAAGTTCACAACGCGTCGCAAGCTTGTAGATCGGCTATTTTCAGCATGCAACCAAGTGTAAAATCAGCCATTATGACGCCATCAAGGCCCGCCAAAATACATTTTAGTCGACTAAATCAACTGTAGATTTAGTCGACTATAATATTATGATATTTAGTCGACTAAAACTAGACAAAAACTAAAACATTTCAGATGACAAAAATATGACTAAAACTAAATGGAATTTTATTCAAAAGACTATGACTAAAACTAAATCAACACTGGTTGGCTGGTCATGCCGGGGTGGACCTCCGCTAGTCGAGACGGCAGCTCTGGCTTTCGGTCTGCAAGAAGGACGGGGAGGATGAGCTGGGAGGATGTAGTTGGGTGCAGTCTCGTGGGGCCAGACTGTTGCCTCCCACAATTTTCAAATGTTTCTGGTACTAATTTTCAAATACAGTCTGGGACTCTGAAGCTCTGATCATGATTAAAATATAAACCGGATGTGAAGCCTCCTCCCCACTTCCGTTTCGTCTTTACAAAACAGAATTTATCCTAATATAAATCAAAATCATCTAAGTATATTTAGCTTGCTGATTAGCAAAAATAGAAATACAAAAATAAAATGTACAGATATTTTAAAATATATTTTCGTGAACGGAAGTGCCGGTTTCCTCTCTCGGATTTCCGGAGGTGTAGTTCCAGACTCTATATAGCATTCGGAGATTGTGGAATAGTTGTCTGGCTACACGAGACTATGTTGGGTGAATGCTAGCATATGTAAGCAGTTACATCTGGCCTGAGTAATTGGTCAGAGCCATACGAGTTCAATGTGGGGTCAGAAATACTACAGGTCATGTGGTTTATGTATCGTTTGAATTTCATCCATTATGTTTGGAACTATTGACCCAGTCATCATGACCACGACCAAAAACGTATTCCCGGGTAGATAACGTCGGCAGTGTCGCATTGGAGCAATGTTATTCATTAATCTTATTTCTGGATGAACAGGACATTTATGATATTGTTATTGACTATTAGAAATACATTATTTTGTTCTAAATCAACTTATTGACAACCTAGACATAGCTGTGTGTGTGTGTGTGTGTGTGTGTGTGTGCGTGTGCGTGTGCGTGTGCGTGCGTGCGTGCCTTCTGTCCCTGAACTTTAAAATGTAATGAGGTAATTCATTCAAGGCCCCATGCTATTTAACCAAGCTATGCACGCGCGCGAGCGCACACACACACACACACACACACACACACACACACATACACACACACACACACACACACACTTTTCAGGAAATGGAAATAATACTTTTCATTGGTTAAATATTCATAAAACTCACAGACAGATTTAACCACTTTAACTTAATGTCCAAATACAGCACAAATAGTATATTTACAATCTTGTAGATTGGCTATTTTCGCCACTTTTGCACTACACTCTTGTGCAATGTAGTGAGCATTAAAAACACAGATAAAAAGGTAAAATATGGAGATTCAAGGTTTCTAGACAACGTAATTTTAAACTCGCACATTCAGAGACCCGTAGTGTATCTTATCTCTCCTCTCACTTCCTCTACTCTCTAGTTTGTCTGGAACATAATCCCACCACAGCCTTCTCTGCTGAATGCTCTGCGTGCGTGTGTGCATCTTTGTATATGTGCGTGTGTGTGTATTTGTGTGTGTGAGTCTGATGCACAGTGTTTAGTTTTAAATGTCACAGCAGCACTTGGTGCTATAAAGCATTTTTTAAATTGGAGCCCTACAGTGTGCAAGTGTTTATCCTCTTTCATTTTGTACTGGTCTTCTTTGCTCAGCACCCGCCCAACTTTGGGTTTGGGACCTGTGCACATGCAAACGTTTGGTGAGAATATAGGTGAACATCTGGTGACAATAGCCGATATACAAGCTATCACTGTGTCACAGAGCGACACATTAGTGAACTTGTAAGACAGCTATTTTCGGTGATGTTGGTGTAAAAGGTAACAAAAGGAGTGGCGTACAATCTACGAGTGTTTAATTGCCAAGTCCCGGAAAAAGACTGTGCTTGGCCAGTATAATCACTTAGATTGGCCGTCACCCCAAAACTTGATTTACGATTCTGTCCCTGTCGGGACATAACTCGTACAGCGCTGAGTCGGCTGAAGCAGACTTCGCAACGTTCGGCACTGCGAATGATTGTGAATGGGGAGTGGCTGTTATGGTCTCCACTCCTGAACTTGCGTTGATCACAACTCCATAAGTGGTTAATAGGATAGTATACAAATTCTAAAGCATAACATTCTGTTTGTTGTGCTTTATGTAGTCTGGTCAGGGCTGGTTTTGCATTCAAGGGTGCATTACGTTGTAGCTGTTTTTTATTTTTTGCGAGGTTCCAATATGTAATGAGGCGCAGTTTACGGAGCTAGTTCAGGCCAGGCAACTCAAGGGATGGGCTAACCGATCAGGTGACTAAGTCACATGCACTCTTCTCCTGGTCGGTGGGTTATAAGTAATGCTCTGCCTACCTGCTCAGTCTGGTTGCGCTCTTCTGCTGCTCTGACGTGCGACGCTGCTGCTGCTGCTCTGCTGCCGAGATCCTGCCGGATCTGCTGCCCTTGCTTGCCTACGTATGCTGCTGACCATGAGTAGTCTCATATTGTTCCTTGGTTGATGGTTATTTGCGTGCTGCCATTGTCCATGCTGCGCTAATCATAGCTACTCAGCTGTGTGCTACTGGTTCTAAACGTGGTATTACTTTCTTTACTTAAGTTAAAAATCGCTTGCTAAACGCTCAGCTCAAAAGCAGTAGCGTTCGTCATTGATCCATCTCAGTATGGTCAACTAGAGAGTGTAGAAATAGAGTAACGACACGCTTGATCCCGCCGCAAACGGGCTCCTTCGGTATAGTTCCAAACATTGGGACTGCCTGCCTCATTGAGATAGACGGAGCACTTCCGCATTCCATTCTTACAATGGGAGTCGACGCTAGTGTCAGAACTCTCTTTATGGCACTGGGTTAACGGTAGTTCACCAACAGTGTTGCTTAAGTTTCTGTTTCCTTATCGTAAGCAACGATGGGCTTGGGGTTCTGTTATGGTCCCCAGTTTAGCGTGTATTTGTTCAAAGTAGTTCACTTTCTCAAGATTGGGTTTCTAGACCTAGTTGCTTGCTTCTCTCTCAAAAGATGATATCACCGATCTATGACGCGCGCTGATATGGCTGGTAAGTGCTACTGCCATGGTAGATAGAGAGAGAGGGCATGGCGTCACTTTGTGAGTCGCTTTGCTTGTTTTGGCTCTAATGTTCAGATTAATATCTTTATGTAGGCTACTGGTTAAAACACGGATATGCTCAGTTGGCTGCATCTTGCTTAATTTATAGTTATTGTATTCATGGATAGTTCAGTGGCTTTAGACGGTACTCTTATTCTGAAGAGCTCGTCCACCGGATGTTGTTTGAGGCTTATAGTTGATGACCGAACACTTCTCTACCCATGCGAAGGAGAGAGGGGAAGCTAACTTGTGAGTAGTGTTCAAGAAGTAGTTGCACTGCAGTTTAAATGTTAATGCTGCTAGAATTCATTGAAATTAATTATCTCTCGTGTAGCTATGTCTGGCATCTATTTGCAGAGTAGGAAAACTCACTGTTCATGTTGATGCTAAAGTTGCAGCACTAAATTGCTGCCATCATCTCAATGTTCATGTTAGTGCTGAGTTGCTGTACTAAATTGTACTAGATTGCTGCCATCAACACAATGGTCTCCATTATGCTAAAGCTCCTCACTGCATGCTTCTACTGTTCAGATAATGCTAGTCGTTCTTCAACTGCTACTAACTGGCTGCTGATCATGATTAGGCTAAAATTGCTGACATTGTTTCTGCAGTCAATGCATGCTACTCATACTAGTGCCATCATGATGATCATGCTAATTATGTTGACTGCATTCCTAGGCTACTGCATTAATGCTACTCATTCTGCAATTGCTGGCAAAATGTCTGCTAATCATGATTATGCTAATGATGTGGACTACATTGCTACCACTGCTATAATCGACTAATGCTGCTAGTACTAAAATTGCTGCAAACGTGCCGATCATGAACATGCTAAGTTACTACTAGTGCTATGGCCACTACCTCATTAATACTGCATTCATCTACCTCACATTTAGCAATTGAAAGCAATATCACGCAAAGTCATTTATCAGCATTCATTGATATTCTGCTTTGTGTTTTTTTTTCCATGTCCGGCTTAATGCATGGTGATGGGATGCCTAATGCCGATGGGGATGAGTGCTGTTCACCTTGGATACTGGGGAAGTCAGGTTTGCAGGCCTCGTGTCTTCAACAGTGACAGTGTCAGTGTCAAATCATGTAGCAGTTCAATTGCTCTAATATGTGGTGGAGGTAAAGTAGGCCGTTTCATATTACGATGAAATAATCAAATGAACTTGCAGTGCAGATTAGACGTTATTGGTTGCATTCTACCGTTGTTATGCTCTTGTATTGCTAAATTACACTTGTTAAGGATCAGGATGAGCTAAAGGGATTCTCATTTTGCTGCATACACTTGGATAAGAGATGGTAGAGACGTTGTAGCACAGGCTAACACGGTACGTTTGCTTCTTGTAGAAGCTTTAGATTGTCGTAGCACAGCATGTTCGCTTATGTGGAAGCTTTAGATTGTTTGTAGCACAGGCTAGCTCAGCATGTTTGCTTCTATGTGGAAGATTAGATTGTTGTAGCACAGGCTAGCACAGCATGTTTTGCCTATGTGGAGGCGAATTGTTTAGCACAAGCTATCACAGCATGTGTTGCTTCTTATGTGGATAGCTCTGGATTGTTTGTAGCATAGGCTAGCACAGCATGTTTTGCTTCCCACGTGGGAGCTCGGATTGTTCGTAGCACAAGCTAATTCAGTTGTTTTGCTTCTTATGTGGAAGCTTGGATGGTCGGTAGCACAAGCTAAACACAGCATGTTTTACTTCCCATGCGTAAAGCTATCAAATTGATTGTAGCACAAGCTAACTCAGCATGGCTTGCTTATGGGGATAGCTCTGGATTGTGGTAGCACAAGCTATCATGGCATGCTTGCTTCAATGTGGAAGGTATATGGTACAGTATATAGAAAAGTTGGTTGCCAAGTGATGTTGTCATGTTATGAGCAACAAGCTTACAGAAGTAAGTTATTGCAACAGGATAGATGGTGGGGCTTTAGTAGAGTCAAGATATCAGTCATTTGTCAATGTTGGCTGGTGCGCACCAATCCGCGAAATATCTCGCAGGACGGATAAAGAGGGACTCCGATCCTGGCTGCTCCTGTTATCAATAGTTCCACTATGTTGATGGGCTCTTTGCTTTTCTCATGCTTATCAAAAGCTGGGTGACTGGAAGTCTTTGTCCCCGTATAAAAGGCGCTGCTTTATCCGCCAGATTGGGATGCTCACGGCATATTTGGCACCACATCACGGTGTGTTCATCACTGGTGACGAGTGTTGCAGCGCAACCAGCAGCTTGCGGTGTGCAACTGACTGTGTCAGGATTTGAGGCCACACTCGCGCATTGGCGTGCAGCATGCGTCCCCACACATCCACAGTGAAGCACGCACTTTTCACTGTGGATGTGTGAGTGGCTTCAGGAAGTAAATTCCTGTCCCAGCGGTCTATAACGGCGTCATCTCGTCCAGGGTGGCTTACCATGGTAATTGCAAGAATAATTCTGCTCTGGTTCTAGATTCCAGGTTGAACTACCTACGCTCTTGGCGGCTCTGTGAGCTCTCAAGGCAGCGTGAGAGAGCTGCTCGAGATGTGGGCTTCTCAGTGTTCTCAGCATTATGCTGCAGCATCTACTGTGCGGGCCAGCACAAGGCTCTCAAGGCAGCGTTGAGAGAGCTGCTTGAGATGTGGGCTTCTCAATGTCTTCTCGGCACCTATGCTGCATCATCTACTGAGCTGCCTAGCCTCGCTGCTAAACTCTGCTAAATCAATTCTGCCAACCCTCTGGCGTCTGGCTCTGTTGGGCCGATTCAGACTTGCAACAGATGGCATTTCGTGCTAAATCTATTAGGCTATGGATGGAGAGGGATATCGGCGTTAGTTAATATTATTCACATGTCACATGTCTAATAATCTGCGTCAAGCTCTGCAAGCTATAATTTAAGCTTGTATACCATATTCTTTCTGCATCAACCGCTATGATGCTAATTGCTAACATGCTGCCACATGGCGCTTAACCCATTTAGACCAAGGCCGATTTAAAAAAATAAATGGCAACATGAACCCAAAATGGGTTAAAGTGGTCATAGGATGGCCGGGCTAATCCAGAATTGCAATAACATTGTGTTTGTCTCTCCATCTGTAGGCCTAAACTTGAACTGGTTCACTGCAAAGCTGCGAGAGATCTGCTCAAGCTGCGGGCTTTCTCCATCCTCCGTATTGGTGTAGCTACACCTGCAGCGCTGCTTGTCTTTTGCTTCTCTAAATCTATGGGGCGATGGTCCTCAGGAGCTTACGTAGATATTGGTTAATAAGGATGACATTCTGCAGGCAAAAAGCTCATGAGTATGAGTGCTCTCGCTGTTCTATCGCTAATTCAATAAATGCTGCTTGAGCATTATTGACGCTTTAATTACAACTCGGGTGGATTGCTGGGGATTTAGTTTAGTGGTGATGTCATGGTGCTAAAAAAATGTGGTTTATTTATAGCGCTAAAAAATGTTGGGCTTTCCTTGGTAGCGCTAAAAAAATGTTGGGCTTTCTATGGCAGCGTTAAAAAATGTTGGGTTTCTATGGCAGCGTTAAAAAATGTTGGGTTTCTATGGCAGCGTTAAAAAATGTTGGGTTTCTATGGCAGCGTTAAAAAAGATTTGGGTTTTCTATGGCAGCGTTAAAAAATGTTGGGTTTTCTATGGCAGCGTTAAAAAATGTTGGGTTTCTATG
Organism: Gymnoscopelus braueri; assembly: GCF_963280865.1. Classification (NCBI taxonomy): domain Eukaryota; kingdom Metazoa; phylum Chordata; class Actinopteri; order Myctophiformes; family Myctophidae; genus Gymnoscopelus; species Gymnoscopelus braueri. The sequence continues at coordinate 54,209,815 of NC_137605.1, read as the reverse complement.
GCAGCGTTAAAAAAGATTTGGGTTTTCTATGGCAGCGTTAAAAAATGTTGGGTTTTCTATGGCAGCGTTAAAAAATGTTGGGTTTTTCTATGGCTATGCAGTCAGGCTAATCATATCAAGCTCAGTCTATTAGTAATTGCTGCTTCAGGGATCGTTGGGTACTGATTCAGATTTTAAGTAAAGATAGCACGTCTTTACACACATAGTCAGTACACTTTATTTATTATGGATGATAAACAATAGTTATCATTCATCATAGGATGACTTATTATATATATATATGTGTATATATATATAGCAGATTTCTTTGAAAAAGAAATAAATATAGAATGTCCTCTTCGAATCCGATTTGGTGCGGCACAGCGTGGACACCATATTAGGATACCGTCTAGGACTCCTGAATTCAGGGATCAGCAGGTACCTGGATTCATCAGGCTTGTTGAACACATGGATGCATGCTTGCATTTGTTTAGCTTAACAATCAAATGCTGAGGAACTCGGACATTTCATCATGCTTAGCTGAACACAAAGTTCATGGAGCTCCACCATTCTCACAGATGGTTGGTCCGGCGTCAGGCTCTGTGTTCCCAAGCGGTTTTGGGGGTTCTTGCTGTTTTGGGGGTCTTTATTCATTCCCTGTAAATGCTATTTGGCATGTAACATTTATTAAAATGTTATTCTTACAGGGAGTGAATGGATTCAGAGTCCTGACGCCAAACTATGCTTCCTTATGCTTTCTATATCCATGCTCAAGCTTGCTCAATAAATATATATTCTAATCCAATCCAAGAGTTGTCTGACTGAAATGAGGCGCAGTTTACGGAGCTAGTTCAGGCCAGGCAACTCAAGGGATGGGCTAACCGATCAGGTGACTAAGTCACATGCACTCTTCTCCTGGTCGGTGGGTTATAAGTAATGCTCTGCCTACCTGCTCAGTCTGGTTGCGCTCTTCTGCTGCTCTGACGTGCGACGCTGCTGCTGCTGCTCTGCTGCCGAGATCCTGCCGGATCTGCTGCCCTTGCTTGCCTACGTATGCTGCTGACCATGAATAGTCTCATCCCACCTCCTCCCCGGCATCCACCTGTAGGTTCTGTTTCTAGATCCCCGTGGGGGTCTTTATTCATTCCCTGTAAATGCTATTTGGCATGTAACATTTATTAAAATGTTATTCTTACAGGGAGTGAATGGATTCAGAGTCCTGACGCCAAACTATGCTTCCTTATGCTTTCTATATCCATGCTCAAGCTTGCTCAATAAATATATATTCTAATCCAATCCAAGAGTTGTCTGACTGAAATGTTTTTGTTAGTCAACTTTGTTCTCTGTGTCAACCACTGCATAAGCATTGTATAATCACAACATTACACTTGAGGGTGGGCTTTACCGTCATTATTGCCTACTCAATGATGCTTATAGAACCTGGTGCAAGCGTCTCATTCCTGACCGCAGCACTGTCGTGCCAATTAATGACAGTAAAGCACACCCTCGAGTGTAATAGTGTTAATTAAAGCATTAGCTGGTGGTACATGTGTGCCGTCCATTTACAATTGACAGGCTTGAAAGTGCATCACATTCTTTTCAGAACTACTGCTAAGTTAATAGATGTAATCGAAGTAGTGTAGGAGTACAGAGAGTATAGGTGTCATAGTTGTTATATGTGGTTGTTTTTATGTTGTGATTGTTTTTATGTTTTTTTAGAGGACCACAATGGAAATTTAGCCCTGGGCTTTATTGTGTTTTTATCCTCTGTGTGTGTGTGTGTTTGTCATGGAAGTGCTGATGTGCTCTTTTTTGTTACCACCAAATACAATCATTCATTCATTCATTCATTTATTCTGGGTGGGGAAGTGAATGGCCATCACTTACCCCTCCCCCAACACCACTGAAGTGCCCTTGAGCAAGGCACTGAACCCCCAAATGCTCCAGTGAAACTGCTCAATGGCCAATGACTGTGGTTGTACTGGGCAGCTCCCAAGGTTCTAGTGTGTGTGTGTGTGTGTGTGTGTGTGTGTGTGTGTGTGTGTGTGTGTGTGTGTGTGTGTGTGTGTGTGTGTGTGTGTGTGTTACGGCCCTAGCCATATGGTTATTTTGTGTGTGGTTATATTTTGGTTATATTTCTGTGCTATGTGTGGCTTGTATTATATTGTTGTTTTTCTGTATTCCATATAAGGTCATGAGTGGTGGTGGAAGCTCTGAGTCTGAGTGTGGTGCTGGTGTGAGTGAGTGGTTGGTTGATTGACTTCAAGCTGTCCAGATTGACAGGTCCAGCCTCTGGCCCTGTTCCCCTGCTCCCATTCGTCGTCCCTTTGTCTCCGCCCCAGCCAGGGTTGGCTATTCTCTGAAGCTCACCTATAAAAGCTCATTCTGCCCTGACTGGGGACTGGTTGCTCTCATTTGAAAGAGCACGCAGAGCTTCAATCCCTCTGTCTCCCCGAACCCATGTAGCCTGTTTTGTTCTGTTTGTTCATTTGTCCTTCAATGACCTTTGATTCATTCAGTTACTTTGTTTGTCCTTCAGTTACTTTGTCCTTCAGCTGCTTTGTTTGACCTTTAATTACTTTGTTTGATCTTCAGTTATCTTTATAGTTAAACCTGTTGCTTTTTGACCTGTATTATTTTGAGTTAAGAAGTATTCTGTATTTGCCCATTCCCTTCATTATTGTATTTATCTGTTCACTCGCCTTGTAGGGGTGTTTGGTCTTTTTATTTGGTTTAACCACCAATTTGTTTCTGTTTATTCCTTAGTTAGGTAAGTAAGTTTAGTAATTGTATATTTTTCTTTGTTTAGGTTATGGGGTAATTTTCTTTATTAGTTAGCCTTTTTACAAATGTAAACCGGCACCCTGAAGTTTTTGGCACTTATGAAAAAATGACAAAAAGAGTTTGAAATCTCTGCATAAAAAAAGGAAAATAAAATCAATTCATTTTTGAAAGCGACTTTGTCCTCCATTATTATGTCACCTCCCCTACCGTGTGTGTGTGTGTGTGTGTGTGTGTGTGTGTGTGTGTGTGTGTGTGTGTGTGTGTGTGTGTGTGTGTGTGTGTGTGTGTGTGTGTGTGTGTGTGTGTGTGTGTGTGTGTGTGTGTGTGTGTGTGTGTGTGTGTGTGTGTGTGTGTGTGTGTGTGTGTGTGTGTGTGTGTGTGTGTGTGTGTGTGTGTGTGTGTGTGAAGCAGAGCGTTCCTGAAAAAAAAGATCATTTGTTCTCAGTGAACCTCCCCTGGGTAAATAAAGGTAATACATTCATTCACCCTTTGTCAGAAATGAAAATACGACCCTGGGAACATCGTCTCTGTCGGTTGGAAACCTCATTATGTCCAAAACACATTCAAAACAGCAAAAGTAGCAGATAGACGAGCTCGAAACGCGGGGCTTCGCGTCGCGTTTCGAGCTTGTCGATCTGCTACTTTTGATGCTTTTGTGTGACGCTGTAGTGTGATCAAGTTGGGCGTTAAATTACGAAAATGGAGATAAGATGTTTCTGCCCGACAGCGACAATATATAGGACTCTGGAAACCCAAGGACTGACACATTATCTTCGTCATCTCTGCTGCAGTGTGTTACTTTGACTTTTTCAGTTTCTTCAGGTTTTTTACCTCCTCAGGGACATATGACAGTATAGCGGTGCTGTGTCTTTGCAGTGCACACAGACCAAGCGCTGTCATTTGCATTTATGTATTTATGTTAAGTATGTATGTTTGGGGCCTAAGTGTTGGCCAGCAGTGTCAACAGCCTCTGGAGACTAATTGATTAATGTTGATGCTCAGCCTGTAAAGCGTTCATTAAATAATCATCAGTCAGCCATGGATCCATAATTCAGACCTTGGTCACGCTGTCAAATAATATATGTAAGTGAACCATCTGTGATATGAATTATTAATCTGCAAATCTTATCGCTTCACATGACTGTTACATGTTTGATTTTCAGTGGTAATGAGATTGGGGGTGCAGGGTATCGTCTTATGCAAGTGTCTCTGTGTGTGTGAATGTATGTGTGTTGCGGATTTAATTCATAAGGCTCACAACGTAATAGTTGAAGTTGTGAGCCCTCCTTTATACGAACTGAACTTCTGTGTTGTTGGCTCGGCACCAAAGCAAGGGGGATGTGTGTAAAAATCTATCTGGCTGGTACCTTAAGCTGTTTATGTGAGTGTTTATACGTACTGTATAAACACTCAGTGTAACAGACCCAGAGCCGTCTGGGAGAAATGCGGGGCCTTGTGCGAAGTCGCGTGCGCGCCCCCATCCGCGCGGTTTTGGGCGGATATTTCCGAGTTTTTGGTTGTTATTTGCGGTTATTTCTTTTTATAACTCTTACTAAACGTGATTCTGTTCACAAATTTTTTTTTTTTTTCGGGGCTCCCCAAAGCCCGGGGCCCTGTGCGGCCGCACAGTTCGCACTACCCTTCCTGCGGCCCTGAACAGACCTGTGTAACAGACCAATATGTATTTAATCTAACATACAGTGTACTCACAGACCAGTATCTAATCGTATATTCAACAGAAGTCTATATATCTATGGCAACCGACCAGATATCTAATTAACAGACCAGTCTAGTATGAATAGGTTCATTATTAATATACGCATGAATTATAAATATTAATAATAATCATCCTCCATCAAAGGACGTGATATACAAATCTGAATCAGACAGTTATTCAACTTTTGTTGATACAGTACAAAGACAGGGGGTAACTTCTTACGAATAAGAAATAATCTTATTAAAACCAATAGCAAGTTGAAGATATAAAGTCAAATACTGATTGCTCTATATAAGAAAAATCACACACTGCAAGAAGATTATGATTTCACATCTTTCAATGAGCATGTTAGCAGAGGCTTCTAAATCACCCTAAATCTCCAGGACACTGTATGGACACACATAACATTCAAATTATATTTGCATGATAAATCAAAAATCATGAAACAAACAGCAACGAAACCTTTTCATTGTGAATTCAACTGGAGGGTTAATTCTAGGGCTGATCAGGTGTTTTTTAGAGGAGAAAAGGGAATAGCGGAGGAAGAATGATTAATTGTATATGGCATTAATTAACCAATGTCATGGGAACAGTCGCAGAATGACCAGACAGACTTGTTTGTTGATGGGCCCTATAGGGTTCAACTGCGTCAGCACAGCTTTGCTAAAATGAATAAATGATGGTTTGCAGTGAACAATCACCCATTAAAGGACATTCGAGGATTCAGGTCTCGGTGGTGCATACTGGTGGTTTAATGTAATTTTGTCTCACATGCACAGTGCTGTGGAATGGTTAATGTAAGGAGAGAAGCGTTCTCCATACAACAGGCAGTAACAGGCAGGGGCGTGATTGCCCAATGTGTCTGTTTTACGCACGCAGGGAAATGGTATTCCTCCTCGTCTATTCAGTGATGCTGGGAGAACCATGGGAATTCACAGCAGGAAAAACTCCAGAGGTATCATGATAACAAAAACAGACTTAACCACTTTAATCCGGCTTGGAACTGGAGTCATGACTGTTTACAGCCTAGCCAATGGGAACACAGAGGGGGCGGGGTATAATCAACTACAACCTGTCCCTATTTGCCATCTAAGAGCACCTACAAGTTTGGGGCCTTTAGCATGCTGGGAACTGGAGTTATGACTGATTAAACCCCAGCCGATACGAACACAGATGGGGGGGAGCAATGGTGCGCCTGTGGCAACCAGGGGCTCCTGGGTGCCACATGTGGTCCCTGGTGTGGTTATTCTGATGGCAGACCCCTGACCACTGTTGGTGCCAAGTGTGCGGATCAGAGCAACGGTGCGCCTCACAGTTCCGCATGTTACGTTTGTGACGTCCACCCACCGTCCGCCATCGACCGTCGGTTGACCCTCAAGGCAATTTTAATATAGAATGAAGACTTAATGATACTGGAACGGTTGTGTTTAATTTGCCATGCATAAACTTTAACAGACTGTAACAGCACACATTTAATAACACTTTGTAAGATCAAAGGGAACACTTTGGGATTTAATCTCCCACTTGGTAGACAAGGAAGTTCAGGCAAAGTTGAAACCTCATGAACGTTGTTGCTTTAGGTTTAGGTGGATGTTAGCCAGGGTTGAATTTGCCTCTGCTTTTGATGTCCCCCCTCTCGTCATTCATTTGTTTAATTAAAATGTGTTGAAATGTGTTTGATTTGCTAGGGAAATGGGGATGTTTTATATTAACGGTGGGGATGTTTTACCCCTGCTTCTAGTCAAGACTGAATTAAAGACATGCACTTCCTTTTGGGAAATATAAATGTCTGAGTATATTTGATATTTATATTTGATAATATCACAAGTTAACTATCTAATACAAATGTGTTATATTTTTTTGTACATTTTCAATTAATTTATTAAAAAATATAAAACAGTGAAAATAGCAGATCTACGTAGGTCTGCTGTTTTTGCTATTTGTCATACAACGAAGTATTCAGGGCTTAAGTAGTTAAGAAAGTGTCCCCCACTCTGTTTTACCCAGGTGTGAGGCATGGCCGACCATAATGACCCAGAGTTGCCTGGTCAACAATTGTCCTCCAGTGACCGTACTCCTCCTAGTATAAATGACACGCCATATGTTGGCAGAGCAGACGCAACGTTACAATCTCTCACCCTCCTGACCTTATAGATCATCTCTGGCAGGGTGAACAACAGACGTTGTCTCTGTGCGAAATGAGCTGGGAGCCGATGCAGAAACGGTCACCTACTGACAGCAGTACTTTTGGCTGCTTCAACAGACATCCTGTCTACCACGGCGAAGGTCACGGCAAGCTCGCCTTACCAGTTTCCGGGAACAGCTTGCCAGGTGTGTGCGTGTGTGCACGGGTGCGTGTTCGTGTGCATGTGCATGTGCAAGTGCGTGTGTGTTGGAGGGGGTCATCCCTTCCACACTTAATGCAGATATGAATTATGTTATTATGGCAGATATCCTGAAAATGGGCATTCTCACCAAACCATAATCCTATACACACAACAGACCAGTATGTCTAATCTCAAATACAACAGACCAGTATGTGATATTATACACAGAGAACCAGTATATATACAAGTAAGACGCGCGAACGCGGGAAGCGAACACTTTCAACTTGCCATCCGGCCTAGTGCACTCTGGCGCACTCGGTATATATAATATCACATACACAGACCAATATATCTAATCTCATATACAACAGACCAGTATTTTATGTATTGGAACTTGGTCATTGTCATCACTACCAGACAGAGAGACAGTGGAAAGGAAAGGCTGATAATCATTGTGTATTTGTGTTGGTTGGAGTTCTGGCAGAGATATGGTTTTGATATGACTCAGACCAACAGCAGATGGGCCCGTATCCTGTTTGGAATGCTCTCTTTGTTCAAGGCTGGGCAAGCGGCAATGCGATGACCAAATTCATGGCAGCATAAACACTCACGATTTACGGTCAGAACGTTTTTTTTCTCCATTGTATGGTAATTTTCTTAACCACTTGAACACTAGCGGCCCTATGACACGCACGCACACACACACACACACACACAGACACAGACACACACACAGACAGACAGACAGACAGACAGACAGACAGACAGACAGACAGACAGACAGACAGACAGACAGACAGACAGACAGACAGACAGACAGACAGACAGACAGACAGACAGACAGACAGACAGACAGACAGACACACACACACACACACACACACACACACACACACACACACACACACACACACACACACACACGCTTTAGATTTAGTATGTAAGTGGAACAGACTCATTAGTTCCACGGAGATTACACTTGTCCTCTGTCAGTCCTGACACACACAAACGCATACGCTCACGCACACACGTGTGCACACACACACACACACACACACACACACACACACACACACACACACACACACACACACACACACACACACACACACACTTTCTTATCCTCTCTCTGTGTTGTGTTTATACCATGATATATTAAAGCAATAAGCCAATTAAACTAAGGGCGTGGCATATAGTGTTTTCAGAACAGCTGAGGGGAATTGACGTATAGCTGTACTTAAGTCACTGTAAAGCACAGCTTGCGTGGCTTATTGATAAAATGGTACCAAATATAGCCTTTTTTAATTTACAGTAGAAGGGGGGGGGGGGGGTCGTCTCTATCGGTTGGAAACCTCATTATGTCCAAAACTGTTACTTTTCAGGATTCAATTTCAAAAGTATCAAAAGTTGCAGATCTACAAGCTCGAAACGCGGCGCGAAGGGTAGCATGTAGGGTGGCATTTCTTCCTTGGCCTAGTGGGGATGTGTGTACAAAGTTTCACGGAAATCGGAGGCTGCGTTCATTTACCAATGGACAGAATGCCCCCGCCCCCCCAGTAAAAAATCACTAAAATCACTATAACGATAGAAAGCAATACATGATTTTTTAAAAACACTCATCTTTTAATTATCATCATTACAAACTAATAAAATAACCCTAACTAAAGTTATCCTTTAAAAGATCTGGACCTTTAAAGTTGCATCAATATCAATATAAAAACAGATTAAAACAAACACTGGTATGAAATTACACAATATTGCACTTTTGCCTAAAGTTATTACTTCAACTATGGTCATCTGCATTCCAGTAAATGCCTCGGCACTTGTTTCTTAAAGGATTATTATTAAAATGTTTTGACGAAAATAAATTTTCTAAATTATTCTAATAAACTATGGCTCTATAAATGACTGCTTTTTTTCATTGAGTTTGTCTTTGAACTAGGTTCAACAATATGAGCATTAACAGCATATCTTGTATTGTGAGTCAGCAGTGACTGCATTTATTTGTTCTGTGTTTTGTTTTTGTCCTAAAACTATTTCCCAAACATCGTGATATAAGTGATGTCCAGCATTGTCAAATCAATCATCTTCTCACTGAAGACTGAAGAAAGATTTAACCACTTAAATAATAATGGATTTCATTTATAATGCACTCTACATTTGTGAAAATCTCAAAGTACTAAAAGTGCTACTTAAAGCTTTTATACTTAATACGAAATGAATACAAATGTTGATCGGGGTCTGCTCTGTACTTGGTCCACTCTTTTTGACCCTCTTCACCAAATCTCTTTGCAGACAATTATCAGAGCTACAAGCTCACAATGCATTGCGCTGTGATGCATTGTAAACTTGTTGATCAGCTATTTTCACTGAATGTACACCCCAGAAGACAGAAGCTATAGGTTTCAAGTGGTTAATTTGGTTAAGCTCTTCATTTGTTGTTGTTAATGTGTTTATTGTTTATCAGTTGCTGCAAAAAGACTCCCAGTATAACATGGTCTGCTTTGTTCAGAGGGAGACATTTCCTTGATGAATTCCACCGGTTTGGATAGTGTTTAACTACATGAACCCTATTAGGGCAGATTTACAAAATGCCAGATCTACAAGCACACAATACGAGCCAAATATTTAGTGTCTGGAAAAAAGAGGGGACCTAGTATAGACCCTTGGGGGAGTCCAGTCAACTAAGTATAATAGAGTTTAAGGGCCCTATCTTCCGCCCTGTGCTATCCCTTGGCACTACCCACTACCTGTTAATTACGCACAAAGTAACTGGCGACCCGCTATATATTATGCAGACTTATTTGCACCTGGAGATGTGGCTGGGCATGGGCGTGTTGTTGCGCTATCCCTAAAATTGCCCACACACGTTTGGGAAAGTGCATAGCTGCGTTCCCACTGGCAGATACAAAAGATAAAAAGATACACAGCATATTGTAGTTTTGTATCCCGACATCCCATTATTCCGACCATTAGGTTAGTGTGAGGTTAGGGTTAGGGAAGTATCTTTGTGAATTCTGTGATTGGTCCCCCCCTAGTCAGCCCGTGGAATCCTCCCCAGAGAAATGTGAAGAATTTTTAAATTACTTTTTAAACAAGGTAACGGAGATTCGACAGCATTTTAACACTGATTTTAGAGAAAGTGATGCTGATTTTAGTCCAAATCCAGCACTAACTAATTTCAGTGAAATCTCCCTGTCAACTTTGGAACGCACTGTTGCACTTTCCAAATCTTCCACCTCCATCTCTGACTGCATGCCCACCTGGTTTTTAAAAGCTACATTTCAGACAGTTGGTCCAGATCTTTTATCTATTGTAAATGGCTCACTCACTTCTGGTATTTTCCCCTCCTATTTTAAACATGCCACCGTCTACCCCCTTTTAAAAAAGCCTTCTCTAGACCCTTCTATACAAGATTTTAGAAAAAGTTGTCTCCACACAACTTATTTCACATATGAAAAATAACCATATCTTTGAAGCATTTCAATCTGGTTTCCGTGCCCAACACAGCACGGAGACTGCCTTAGTTAAAGTCACAAATGACTTGTTGCTTGCAGCCGACAAAGGCCTGTACTCCATTTAAATTCTCCTGGACCTTAGTTCGGCATTTGACACAGTGGACCATGGTGTTCTGATCAGCCGTCTGAAAACCTATGTTCGTATCAGTGAAGTGGCTCTGGACTGGCTATGCTCCTACCTAGCAAACAGGTCATTTTCTGTTTCACTAGGTGATGCCTCCTCCTCTTCTTCCCCTCTGTTTTGCGGAGTTCCCCAAGGTTCGATCCTGGGTCCCATTTTATTTATTATATATATGCTACCCTTGGGGCAAATTATGCATAAACATAAAATATCTTTCCACTGCTATGCAGACGACACTCAGTGGTAAAACCTGGCTACACTGATGTTGCATGCATTGAGTCCTGTTTCAATGACATCAAACAATGGATGTCAAAAAACTTCCTTCAATTAAATGAATCAAAAACAGAAGTAATTATATTCACCCCCTCCTGCCCCAACACAGATATTGTTGATAACCTCACTTCAAGTCTCGGTTCCCTCTCCAAAGCTGTTAAAAAGAAGGCCCGTAACCTGGGTGTCATGTTTGACCCAGAGCTGTCTTTTGACATCCAGGTAACAACAATAGTTCAGTCCTGCTTTGTCCAGCTGAGACAATTAGCAAAGGTCAGGCCTTCGCCTTTCCTTACAACTGCAGACCTAGAAAAGGTCATTCACGCTTTTATTTCCTCCAGACTTGACTATTGCAATGCACTTTATTCAGGGATCAGTAAGAAAAATATTCATAGATTGCAACTGATACAAAATTCAGCTGCTAGGCTCCTGACCCACACAACGAGAGGTGACCACATTACACCAGTCCTTGCGGCCCTTCATTGGTTACCTGTGAGTTTTAGAATTGATTTTAAGATTTTACTGCTTGTTTTTAAGGCCCTAAATGGTCAGGCTCCTGTGTATATATGTGATCTTCTAACTCCTTATAGGCCAGGCCGCTGCCTGAGATCATCCAGCAGGGCCTTGACTGTACCAAAGTCTTGTCTTGTCACAAAGGGCGACCGGGCTTTTGCCGTTCGGGCCCCTCGGCTGTGGAACTCATTGCCTGGGAACCTCAGGCAGGCAAACTCAGTGTCCTCTTTTAAATCTCTTCTAAAAACTCACCTCTAATGCACAGCTTTTTCTTAGATTATGAACTGTTGTACTATTTATGCAATTTAATGATTTGTACATTTGTCAAATTGAACTGTTGTTATTGTAAAGCACTTTGTAACTTGTTTTTGAAAGGCGCTATATAAATAAAGTTATTATTATTATTATTACGGGGCCAGAGCTCAGCTCTGGACCTGTCTTAATGTTCCCCTCTTTTTTCTTCTGCCACTTTTCGCAGTTCTGGCTGAACCGTGCATACGCTTTTTACGAAACTTGGCCATATGGTAGATGGTCATGAAAAACTATCAAGAAATAATTCTCACAATCTTTCGTCAAAAGGTGGCGCTATAGCAAAATGCCAACTTTGAACTACAACTCATGCCCTGTTTGACCTACAGCCATGAAACTTCAATACACACATGCGTCTACTCATGATGAACAACTTTCACACTCTGACTTTTGACCTCTGACCTTTAGATCTCCCACCATTTTGAATTATATGAAAAACAGTTAAAACCTATCTCCTCCTGGGATTTTTGAGTAATCTGCACGAAACGTTTTACACATGAACTTTGGACCTATGCCGACAAACAAGCAGCAAAAGATTTTCCATAAGTGAAAAAATGAAGCTTTAATGAGCCAATGAATATTGCATGTTTATGACAATTATTCATCTGCCCCTAACACATTAGGGCGGGCCATACTTTTTTTTTTTTGAAAATCAAAAAAGAGGGGTGTTCAAATGACAGATTTTGGCATGTAAAACACAAATATGAAGAAAATTTTCAATTCTGATAAACCTAACCTACATCAATTTGCAGTTGATTATTGTACATTTTTTTATTAATTAGCAATTTTCTTCTAGAAGAAGCAAATAATGTTGGGAGGCTTTTATAAAGAATTCCTGTTCAAAATAACAGATGTTGGCATGTAGAACACAAATCTGAAGAAATTTTCCAATTCTGATAAACCTAACCTACATCAATTTGCAATTGATTATTGTACATTTCTTTGATTAATTAGCGATTTTCTTCTGGAAGAAATAAATTAAGTTGGGAGGCTTTTATAAAGAATTCCTGTTCAAATAACAGATGTTTGTGTGTAAAACACAAATCTGAAGAAATGTTTCAATTCTGATAAACCTAACCTACATACATTTGCAGTTGATTATTGTAACTGTTTTATTAATTTGTGATTAATTCGCTCAGGCCAACTGCAGCAATAGCAACTGCAGCTCTGATTAAATCATCACAGAAGACACCCTATGCAAAGTGATTGATAAAAACAAGGTCAAGATAGCACAGGAGAAGTTGATAAGAGAGCTGGGGGAAGAATTTGGGGAGAAGTGCAGGAAGGAGGGGGGGGGGGGGGGCGTGTGAGTCCTGCATCCTCTTTGATGGACGGATTGACCTGACCAATGTAATGATGGAAGCTGAGGGCAGTGACCAATCTTTTTCTGCAAAGATGAGGGAAGAATATAGTGTTGTCAGTGAGCCTGGCAGCAACTATATGTTCCATTTTACCCCAGAAACAGCAACTAAAGAGGAGTCACATGCAGTGCAGATTGCTAAGGTCCTTTTTGCTTGGCTGAGAGAGAAAGGTTTTCATAAGACCTTGTGGGCCATTGGAGGAGACTCAACAAATGTCAACAGTGGTGTGAAAGCTGGAGTAATGAGGTAGCTGGAGCTGCACATGGGCAGAAACCTGGTCTGGTTTGTGTGCAACCTACACACTGGTGAACTGCCCCTCCGCCGGCTCATTGTTGAACTTGAAGGTCCTACTCTGTGACAACAAATGATCTGGACCAATACTAAAGCTCCTTGATTCAGCTACAGAGTTGGATATCAATCCATAATTCACCAGGATCTCTGATGGGCCTTCACTGATCAAGCTGCCTGACAAGATCATTCAAGATCTCTCGACTGATCAACACTATGGCTATCAAATTGTTTGTGCAGTCAGAGACAGAGTGGTTCTTGCAAGGCTGGCTCTGTTGGAGATTGGGCCAGTAAACCACAGCCACTGGCTCACCACAGCAAACAGACTTCTCAGGCTCTGGGTGTCAAAGCATGAACTGAAAGGAAAGAAGCAGAAAAATATGTAGTTCATTGTGGAATACATCATTGGAGTGTATTATCCATGTTGGTTCAATGTGAAGGTCAATGACTCCTGGATTGAAGGGCTTAGGCACATCACATGTTTCAGCTGGACTGCCTGAAGTCCCAGAGGAAGGAGGTACTGGACATTGTGATGCCAACTGTTAGAAAATCTGCTAGGTATGCCCACAATGAAGCCACCTTCCAAACACTGCTGTGAGCTAAGGATCAGAAGGAGAGGATTGAGGGGGTGGCGAGAATCCTGGCCATCAGGGGAGAAGGAGACCCAAACACTCAGCTGGGGGACTCCTCTGTAAGAATCAGAGGGACAACTGAGATCAATTATGATACTTCCAGCATTGGTGGATTGATTAGCTGGTCAGAAGGTGTGTCAGAGCCACCTCTCACCTGCATATTAAACACATCGGAGATGAAGAACTTCATCGTCACCCCCATGGAGGTGCCCAACTCGCCCTACCACACTCAGAGCATTGAGAGGGTTGTCAACATGGTGACTGAGGCTTCTTCTACATACTTCTCTCAGGAAAAGAGGGATGGAGGGATCAGGACTCAGGAGACCAGCAGGAGACTGATGTCTAAGGCTGAGTCAAAGCAGGACTTGTACAACCTAGCAAAGTTCAGGAAGTGATAATTGATCTTCATAATTGTATCCAGTGATATACATGCACTTCCATTGTGAATAAATATGTAAATTTGATTTGGCTTGGTCAATATAAATTATTTCCCTTATGTCTTTTAATATCCTAAAAAGAGGTTAAAAAGGGCAAAATGAGCCATTTTGAAGTAAAAAATGATGTAGGTTAGAGTTATTCTACACAAAAAATAATGTCATATTTGAATTCCCCATTAAAAAACACATAATTTAGACACCCCACATGTTAGGATTTCCTTTGGATTTTAATATCTTATAAATCAGTTAGAACGGGTACAATTAGAGATTTAAAAATGCAAATTGATGTAGGTAAGAGTTGTCCTATCCAAAAAATAATGTCATATTTGAACTCTCCATCAAAAAACACACAAAATAGACACCCCTCTTTTTTGGATTTCCTTAAGATTCATTTTGGCACCTGAGTATGGCCCGCCCTACTAACACATACATGCAGACTCACATTTCTTTCAAACTTTGCGGTAATGTTGAGGGTCATTCCAAATATCACTGAAACCAATCTTACTCCAATTGGTCAAAGGGGGGCGCTATTGAAAATGCAAACTTTAAACAGGCAAAAGTCATGCCTCGTTTGGCCGACAGCCATTAAACCTGCTTACACATGTGCCTTGACTCATGAGGAACACATGTATCACGTTGACCAGTAAGCTCCGCCCTTAGATTGTCCGCAATTTTGAGCAGTTTGAAAAACACTTAAACCCAGGATTTTTCAGCTATTTGCGTGAAACTGTATCATCTGTGTGACCTCCTTTTTCACAGGCTCTTGTCTGTTGGTCCAATGGCTTCTCCCTTAAGCGAGTGCCTCACGACTGCAAGGTTGCCGGTTCAAGCCTCACTTGATGCAGACTCATTTAAGTTGAATTGCAAAAAACATGACTGTATCAATGAATACATATGCAAACGGTAAAGATAACATGAAATGCTTATTTGAGAGTATGTTTTTTCAATGTATGACGTACTTCATTGTGAAAATAGCCGATCTACAATCTCACAAGATTTCAGAACGTTTTGTGAGCTTGTAGATCGGCTGCTTTCACTGGTTTCGGTTTCGAGGAGACATACAATTTCTCTATTGCTAAATGGTTTGTGAACGAGTGATCTTAGTGTTAGTGTTAGTGTGAATTCTTTTTTCACTGGTTCTGGTCTGTTGGTCCAATGGCGTCTCGCTTCAGCATCAGCCTCTGGATCCAACGTCGCCAGTTCAAGCCTCAACTCTTGCTGGCTACT
This sequence comes from Gymnoscopelus braueri, assembly GCF_963280865.1. Taxonomy (NCBI): domain Eukaryota; kingdom Metazoa; phylum Chordata; class Actinopteri; order Myctophiformes; family Myctophidae; genus Gymnoscopelus; species Gymnoscopelus braueri. Next base: position 54,194,332 of record NC_137605.1, on the reverse strand, counting down.
TTTCAATTGTATCGCACAAAACATGACTGTATCAATTAATGCATGCGCAACTGTTAAAGGTAACATGAAATGCTTCTTGGAGAGAGTATTTTTTGCAATATATGACAAAATTGTGAAAATAGCCGATCTACAATCTCACAACTTTTCAGATAGCAACGTGTTTCTGAGCTTGTAGATCGGCTGCTGTGTTATCTCTTTTTTCACAGGTCTTGTCTGTTGGTCCAATGGCTTCTCCCTTAAGTGAGTGCCTCATGACTGCAAGGTTGCCGGTTCAAGCCTCACTTGATGCAGACTCATTTAAGTTGAATTGCAAAAAACATGAATGTATCAATGAATACATGTGCAAAGGGTAAAGATAACATGAAATGCTTATTTGAGAGGGTATGTTTTTGCAATGTATGACATACTTGGTGGTGTCCCACAAGGAAGTATACTAGGACCTTTACTGTTCCTGATATATGTGAATGACATGTCATCGGCCTGCGACTGCAAGCTGTTCCTGTTCGCAGATGACTCGGCCCTGCTAGTCTCGGACAGGGACAGGCTGCAGGTTGAGAAAACTCTCAGCTCCGAACTCAACAAGATCTGCATCTGGCTCTCTGACAACAAACTTTCATTACACCTGGGTAAAACAGAATCCATCCTCTTTGGGTCCAGTCCTAACCTTAGCAAGGCAGAGAGTTTCACGATCAAAGTGGGTGATGATGTCATCCAAAGAAAGGATGAAATTACCTAACTGGGCTCCATCTTGGAGGCAAACCTCTCTGGTAACAAAAACGCCGAAAAAGTGATCAAAATTGTCAACCAAACAACACGCTATTTGTGGAGGATTGATCGCCTAGTCAGTAAGAATACTCTGAAGATTCTTGCAGGGGCCCTCATTCAAGGTCATTATGATTATGCATGCACTTCATGGTATCACAACACCTCCAAGGCCTTAAAAACAAGGCTCCAAACATCCCAAAACAAACTTGTAAGGCTACTTCTTGGCCTCAATCACAGAACCCATCTAACCCCTGCTCATTTTGCTAGGATTGGATGGCTTAGGGTTGAGGACAGAGTACAGCAACTTGCTATGGGCCTGGTCTTCAAGATACACCACAACATTGGGATCCCCCTGTATTTGTCAAAATACTTCCAAAATGTTAATGCAGTCCATGATCATAACACCAGAGGCAGCTCCACGGATCATGTTCAACCCAGATTTGGCTCAACTAAGGGTATGAACTCGTTCTCATGCTATTCAACAAAAATGTGGAATGCCCTACCAAAAGGAGTAAAGGAGTGTAAAACCCTACTCACTTTCAAAACTGCCCTAAAGTTACACCTTCAGGAGGCTGCAATTCGAAAATGGCCCCTGTCTAAGTCTTAACCTACCCCCCCCTCCTTCATTTTCCTCTTTTGTATATATATATATATTTTTTTCTCTCGTCATACCAGTAACCTGAAAGCTGATTGTATGACATTCTGTATAGTAGTGTGTATATCTGCCTGCCTCTTATATTTCATCATGATTTGTGTGCATGGGGTTCTCATCTTAAACAAGCTTAGTGCTTAATGAGGGTTTCCAGTTTAGTAGACCTTGTATTGTGAATTTGTACTTCCATGTACTGTTATGTACTGTCATGTACTATTCTCATGTCTTTCTAAATAAACTACACCAATCAATCAATCAAAACTTCATTCTGAAAATAGCCGATCTACAATCTCAAAACTTTTCAGATAGCAACGTTTTTCTGAGCTTGTAGATCGGCTGCTTTCACTGGTTCACTTTTATCTTCAACAGACAACCTCAGCCTGGACAAAGCTATAGCACTATAGGTAGTGTTGCAGCCTGTCAATCCGAAGGTTGAGGGTTTGATTCCTGTTAATGGCAATAGGTTGAGACGTCCAATCAATCCATTCTGCTTCCATCTCTCTCTCTCTTCAATCTATTCCGTTTCCATGTCTCTCTCTCTCTCATTCACTGGCCCCGTATTATCGCTGCTTGCAGCTATATTTATTATTATCTTTGTATCTTCATGTCGCTGGCTTCCATTGAAAATGAATGGTAGACTGGGGGTCCCATCTTCCGCCCTGCGCTATCCCTTGGCACTACCCGCTACCTATTGATTACGCACAAGGCAGCTGGCGCTGGCACTTCTGAATTAAAGGTAGGGTAAGTGATTTTCTTTGGTTAAAATAAGTGTTAAATAGCTCTATATTCTGATAGTACTCATTGCTATAGAGTGTTTGTTCAGTAAAAGGAGTCTCCTTGTCTCTCCAGCTCTTTATAAAACAGAAAATGCATTTTCGTTTCAGTTTCAGTTTCATTTCCAATTTTATCTAATCAGGATAGAGAACTCAATCAGGATATAGATTAAACAAGTGAAATTGGAAGTGATGACACTAAGAAATGAGCAGGCAAAATTGGAACTGGAACACAATAAAAATGAAGCTTAAAAATGGGTACTTTCTCCTGATTGGCTGAGATTTTGACACCTACCGGAAAATGTATTTTCTGTTTATTAAAGAGCTGGAGAGACGGGGAGACTCCTGTTACTGAACAAACACTCTATAGCAATGATTACTATCAGAATATAGTATTTTAACCTTTTAACAAAATACTTTTTGTTTTAACCCAAAAATATCACTTACCCTACCTTTAAGTGATTGTGAATGTGATTGTCATTACAATTTTACTGTAAATCACAGTTTCCAGTTAAGCTTATCAAAGACAAATACAATGTTGCTTGATCAGCGTTTGCTATAACTACACCAGACCATTCAGTTTAATTAATCCAGAGCACAAGTGATTCTCTATAACCAGCAATGTGTGAGTGATCATTCTGTGTATCAAATATAATTTTATTCCAAGGCAACGTCGGACTGCCTCTTCGCTCTTCCATGGGCAGAGAGGGAGAGTGTAGATAGCATTGGGCATAACGGCTTGCGCAGCCTGCTCTTAATATAAAGGCAATGGCATCTAGCACGCTGATTGGTTTTATTAAAGCCAGACAAGCAGCAATGCGTGCCTCCACTTGTGTGTCGGAGGGGGGGAATGACAGGATCCGATGACACCCAGCTGATCCTGTCATTCCCCCCCTCCGACACACAAGTGGAGGCACGCATTGCTGCTTGTCTGGCTGACATCTCGGAGTGGATGTCAATGCACCACCTGAAGCTCAACCTGGACAAGACAGAGATGTTTTGATGTTCCTCCCAGGGAAGGGCTGTCCGCACCGAGACATGGCCATCACCATTGATAATGCTGTGGTGACGTCAACTCGGACTGTGAGGAATCTGGGTGTGACCCTAGACGACCAACTTCGTTCTTGGCAAACATCGCATCAATGACACGGTCCTGCAGATTCCTCCTCTACAACATCAGGAGGATTCGCCCCTTCCGCACGGAGAAGGCAGCCCAGGTGCTCATCCAGGCTCTTGTCATCTCCCGCCTGGACTACTGCAACTCCCTCCTTGCTGGTGCCCCGGCGTCTGCCATCAGACCTCTGGAGCTTGTTCAGAAAGCTGCGGCTCGTCTGGTGTTCAACCGCCCCAAGTACTCCCACACAACTATCCTTCTCCGTTCTCTACACTGGCTCCCCGTAGCGGCTCGCAGGCGCGTTGATCTGAGATGAGGCTGGGAAAATTTTCGGGTTTCTGGCAGATTTTGTACGTTTATTTCTCGGATTTTGGTTACTTTATTTAGGTTTTAGGGTTAGGGTTAGGTTAGGTTTATGTCATTTAATTCGTATTTTTGCCTGATTTTACGGATTTAATATCAAAAAAATAATTATTTTAACATTTATTTTTATTATTCTAAATGACTTGGGATGAGTAGCCCTGATCTCCTCAAGGCAAAACACAGGCCGAGGCACAGCCAAGTAGGAGTAAAACTTTTTTATTTTACCCACCACTGGCTGTTTCAAATAATGAGCAGAGCAGAGGAATTGAGCATCAATCATCTACGATTATCGATAGCTACTGTAAAGTATAACGAATAGAAGGTTTGGCACTGGTGAGTTTTGTTCAGAACATGACGTTTGCTTTATATTAACTTAGTAAATGTACTGCAGGCAGCCGCACTTGGAGTTGGTTTTGTTTCAGAGGATAGACAGACACTAATAACAAATATAATACACCTGAGAAACTTTGGTCAACTTCATTATGTACTTGCATAATACATGGTTTTTTTTGGTCGCAAGAAATACCTAGTCTACTTGGATCTGATGGATAGGGTTCTGTGCAGACTGCAGTCCATTTGGAAACACTTGGTTGGACCCTACCTGATCGTAGTGTCACTGTTGCCTGGTCCACTCCAGGTCCATTCTCCTAACATTATCAGAATGGCAGCTGCTAAATCCTTTGATCTCTGATGACCGTAACATTCTCCATGTCCTCCTCTTCAATACCTTCGGTTTTGGTCAAACTACCCAACTTGGAAGCACCAGGAGGTTGTTTGTTTATAATTATACACTACGAATCTTTGGATTTGATGATAAACTCCCGTGGTCGTTAGTTTGAGTCGGCGGGGGTCTATCACTTTCTGTTTCTTTTTCCTTTGTAGCTTTCACTGTTTTAAAACACTTGCTTAAATCTGCACACTTTGCAGCTAGCACAGATAACTCTTGTATCCTCTCAATATGTTGTTGAGCTCTTTCCCCAAATTCGACTTGTAAACAAGCCGGTGTTGGATGTTGCTGTGTGGCCGGGATAGAATACAAGAACGCTCGTCCCAAAACACACTCGCCCCAGGTATATCCGGCGGCCTCGGTCGGCGGGGAAAAAAAGGGCCGGTGTGTTTTGGGGCGAGTGTTTTTTCACCGTGCAGTGAGGAGGAAGGCGGTGCTGCGGACCAAACCATTTTGGGATTTACACGGGGGGGGGGGGCAAATAAATCCTTTAAAATACAAGGGACAGTTCACAGAGGAGATTTTGTGCACATCCTATAGCTGTATTTAGGCCAGGTGCTGGACATCAAGGCACAGATCAAGGAGAAGAAGGTAAAACATCCACACACTGGTCCTCCTCTGAGGGATGGAGAGACAGGTATCTTGTCCCTGTGATTGGAGCAGGCCGGTGTGCTCCTTCTGACTCCCAGGTGCTTTATATTATCATTAGCCAATGATTTTTGTATGTCATTTATATGTTCCTTAGTCTGTCAGTATAATATTTGCCTATGACTGTTACATCTAAGCTAATTCATGAAGTTGGGATTTAAAACCTCAGTGAGGAATGCTTCCTCCAAACTAGAGGCAAAATGACACCCCCCGTTTCTACAGTTCTCATTAACAATTACAGCATGTGGTGTAATGTGACGGTTGAAATCGTATCACAAGCAGTTATGTGTAGTTTGAAAATGGACACGCACGCACACACATACAGTATGCTACTTGCTACTATGATATAATGAGCCATATGTGCATATATAAGGTGTTTTGACTGGTAGGACTGTTACTCTCACACACACACACACACACACACACACACACACACACACACACACACACACACAGAGTGTGTTTTTGGTGATCAGTGTGTTTTTGGTGATCAGTATCATGTCAGTATCGTGGTCAGTATGGTCAGTATCATGGTCAGTATCATGACAGTATCATGGTTAGTCATGGTCAGTATGGTGTCAGTATTCATACTGACATATCATGTGTCGCTATCTATCTACGAGTTAATGTGTAGATAGGCTATCATCATCATATCATCATGGTGTATATTACTGTACAGGGGTAAGAGGAGCGGGCCTGGTATAGAGCCCTGAGGGATTCCGGTCAACAGAGTTTAAGTGGTCAACAGTATCTTGCAGTTACCATCATCATGTGTGGGACCCAAATGCAGAGTCACTGCAAAGAATGACATTTATTACCAACATTAGAGGAGGGACATGGGGATGAGGGTCAGAGGAGACTGAGTAAAGAGCCTGAGGCAGCGGGGATGAAGTGAGCAGGCAGGCTGGCATGGCTGGGCAGCAGGCAGGCTGGCACAGCTGGTTTAGCAGGCAGGATTCAGGAGTAGGCATGCAGGCAGACAAAATGAGCGAGCTGCGGGAAGAGACAGTGAACGGTAGGCAGATGGCATGGAGAGTACAACCTAACAAATGTAAAATTAGGAGATCTCAGTATAAAAGGGCATTTGAATGCAAATAGAATGAATGAAAAATAAAACGGTAAGAGAATGAAATTACAGTGCAGAATGAATTATTAGACAGTAAACGGTAGCGGCAAAACAGAAAGGTCTCTAACTTTTTTCCTTTTTTAAACAGAGTTGTAGCAGACCTGCAGTTTTCAGGGAGATTCTTACATGTGGTGCATTCTTTTCTTTTAACAATGCTTCTCCATGTTTAGTTCTGATTCTTCGTACAGAATCAAATCCCCTAGATGACCTGAGAGGTCTGGATCGATCGATCAATCAATCAATCAATCAATCAATCAATCAATCAATCAATCAATCAATCAACTTTATTGTCATAACACAGTTACAGGTAAAGTGAGGTGAAACTATTGTTTATGCAGGCTTTCACGTTTGCAGTTCAAGGGATACACAGACTGTGTAAAGATCTAAGAACTGGACTGATATGATCCACTTTCTTGCCTCCATTTCTGAATGGAGAGGTGCGCGATGTAGAGACGTTTCCTTTTTCCTACGCATCTACACTTTGTGGAGTACATTTTTTTGTACTAACCGAATTAAAGTAAGAAAAACCCCAAATAAAAGGGGGAAAAAAACACAAGAAAACTAACATTTTTGCTCGCGTGCGCTCGCTCTGGACACGCATGGACGTGACCCCCTTGGCTCTCAAATGCTCTCTACGTCCTTGCTCCTCACCACCTATCTCTGACTGTTACATCTAAGCTGTGAGACAGAATTCATGAGGTTGGGATTTAAAACCTCAGTGAAGAATGCTTCCCCCGAACTAGAGTCAATATAACACCCCACATCTCTACAGTTCCCATTAACAATTACAGCATGTGGTGTATTTAATGTAACACTTGAAATCGTATCACATTCAGTTATGCGTAGTTTGAAAATGGACATGCACGCACACAACTATGCTACTTGTCTCCATAATGAGCCATATGTGCATATATAAAGTGTTTTGGCTGGTAGGACTGTTACTCTCTCTCTCTCTCACACGCACGCACGTACGCACGCACGCACGCACGCACACACACACACACACACACACACACACACACACACACACACATACACACACACACACACACACACACACACACACACACACACACACACACACACACACACACAATGTATTATTATACTTGTGAGGACAAATTGTCCCCACAATGTCTATTTCTCAAATTGTACAATACATGGGAAACTTCATTGGCCCTCACAAGTATCGTAATGCACACATGCATGCACGCACACGCGCACACGCACACACGCACACACACACACACACACACACACACACACACACACACACACACACACACAGAGTGTGTTTTGGTGAACAGTGTGCTGAACATCGGTTTGCATCTAATGAACGTGAAAATGAGTGTCGTATCGACTGCAAAAGAACAACACTCCCTGTTTCATGATGGTGAATAAAGATGCTAGCCACGTTCTCAGTACCAAGAATGTGTCCTTGGTATTGAGATCAGAAAAACGTTCTTGTTTTAGACAGACTTGTACACCAAGGTTATTATAATATTGATTTAGTTTTCAATTTCAGTTTAATTGTAATCAGTGGGTTTGCTATTTTGGTTTAGATTTTTTTTTTTTTTGTTCAGTTTTGAGTTTAGTTTTACATGTGTTTTAAATGGGATATTTGTCAGGGGCAAGATTAAAAAAGCTCAGAAAAAGTTACAGTTACAGAAAGAATATATATAATTGGATGCTATATTTCATATCCACCCACAATATTTGACTTGTGCAGTTTGTTTTTTAAACACAGTTTCAGTTAGTTATTGAATTTTGTAACTTTAAATATTTTTGAACAACCTTCACTTGTACTTGAGGTCACGTGTTTCAGTGTGTTAAAGTCAAAACAATGCGATCTTATACTAAGGCACACAGTTACTCCAATCTGCACCAAACTTGGCACAAACAATGTACAAGGGCCTGCCGTGAGAATAGTCACACCAAACAAGACCAGGAGACCTGGTTCTGCCAGACCCAGAATAAATTCCTAGTACTTTTTAAGGACTTCGTATGACGGACTTCGTATTACGTGTCAGCCTGTGTCCCTTTTATGCCCATGTATGGAGAAGAAAGGGTCCCTTTTATACAGCCGGTCTTTTTCGCCCATGTATGGACGAAAGGGGGCAGAGCCTCATGTAGGCCGACCCTCTGGGTCTGGCAAAAACCTAAATTACACACTTAAAAAATATATATATATTCTATCCCAATATTTTTGTAACCCATTTTTTCTCTCAGTGCCAATTGCCTAGGCTGTAATCCTGGGTGCTACTCTCCCTCTGCCATCCTGGCCAGGGGGAGGCAGTATAGAGCCCAGGATTACTGCATGTATTTTGGGAGGGTACCTACCCTAGGGGACACGGGGAGAATGTGAGGCGACAGTGCTACCGACTGTGCCACCTAGACTGTGTGCCCCCTAAATTGCACACATATGGGACACTACAGCAGTGTTACAGCTGTGTTCAAATGGCCATAACTCAGTGACCATTGCTTTGATAAGCACAATATGAGAATATTCAAATTTGAAGAGAGGAGTTTAAATTATTTAATGGTATATTAATTATGGTATATGGTATATATTTTGTATCACGTCAAATTAGTTGTAGCGGGTGGATGGGTAGAAGGAGGTTCTATTGTAAAACAATAGCTCAGAGCAGCTCACTTAAAAACAACATTAAGTAGATCTCTTTAATCTGTGTAAATGTGCACAATATTGCACACACAATTATGCTGTGTGTGAGACCATAATGAGCCATATGGGCATGCATGTTGTTGCGCTATCCCTAAAATTGCCCACGTTTGGGAAAGTGCATAGCTGCGTTCCCACTGGCAGATACAAAAGATAAAAAGCTACACAGCATATTAGTAGTTTTGTATCCCGACATCCCATTATTCCGACCATTAGGTTAGTGTGAGGTTAGGGTTAGGGAAGTATCTTTGTGAATTCTGTGATTGGTCCCCCCCCCTAGTCAGCCCGTGGAATCCTCCCCAGAGAAATGTGAAGAATTTTTAAATTACTTTTTAAACAAGGTAACGGAGATTTGACAGCATTTTAACACTGATTTTAGAGAAAGTGATGCTGATTTTAGTCCAAATCCAGCACTAACTAATTTCAGTGAAATCTCCCTGTCAACTTTGGAACACACTGTTGCACTTTCCAAATCTTCCACCTGCCCCTCTGACTGCATGCCCACCTGGTTTTTAAAAGCTACATTTCAGACAGTTGGTCCAGATCTTTTATCTATTGTAAATGGCTCACTCACTTCTGGTATTTTCCCCTCCTATTTTAAACATACCACCGTCTACCCCCTTTTAAAAAAGCCTTCTCTAGACCCTTCTATATTAAGTAATTTTAGACCCATCTCCAAGCTGCCTTTTTTATCAAAGAGTTTAGAAAAAGTTGTCTCCACACAACTTATTTCACATATGAAAAATAACCATATCTTTGAAGCATTTCAATCTGGTTTCCGTGCCCAACACAGCACGGAGACTGCCTTAGTTAAAGTCACAAATGCTTGCAGCCGACAAAGGCCTGTACTCCAATTAAATTCTCCTGGACCTTAGTTCGGCATTTGACACAGTGGACCATGGTGTTCTGATCAGCCGTCTGAAAACCAATGTTCGTATCAGTGAAGTGGCTCTGGACTGGCTATGCTCCTACCTAGCAAACAGGTCATTTTCTGTTTCACTAGGTGATGCCTCCTCCTCTTCTTCCCCTCTGTTTTGCGGAGTTCCCCAAGGTTCGATCCTGGGTCCCATTTTATTTATTATATATATGCTACCCTTGGGGCAAATTATGCATAAACATAAAATATCTTTCCACTGCTATGCAGACGACACTCAGTGGTAAAACCTGGCTACACTGATGTCGCATGCATTGAGTCCTGTTTCAATGACATCAAACAATGGATGTCAAAAAACTTCCTTCAATTAAATGAATCAAAAACAGAAGTAATTATATTCACCCCCTCCTGCCCCAACACAGATATTGTTGATAACCTCACTTCAAGTCTCGGTTCCCTCTCCAAAGCTGTTAAAAAGAAGGCCCGTAACCTGGGTGTCATGTTTGACCCAGAGCTGTCTTTTGACATCCAGGTAACAACAGTAGTTCAGTCCTGCTTTGTCCAGCTGAGACAATTAGCAAAGGTCAGGCCTTTCCTTACAACTGCAGACCTAGAAAAGGTCATTCACGCTTTTATTTCCTCCAGACTTGACTATTGCAATGCACTTTATTCAGGGATCAGTAAGAAAAATATTCATAGATTACAACTGATACAAAATTCAGCTGCTAGGCTCCTGACCCGCACAACGAGAGGTGACCACATTACACCAGTCCTTGCGGCCCTTCATTGGTTACCTGTGAGTTTTAGAATTGATTTTAAGATTTTACTGCTTGTTTTTAAGGCCCTAAATGGTCAGGCTCCTGTGTATATATGTGATCTTCTAACTCCTTATAGGCCAGGCCGCTGCCTGAGATCATCCAGCAGGGCCTTGACTGTACCAAAGTCTTGTCTTGTCACAAAGGGCGACCGGGCTTTTGCCGTTCGGGCCCCTCGGCTGTGGAACTCATTGCCTGGGAACCTCAGGCAGGCAAACTCAGTGTCCTCTTTTAAATCTCTTCTAAAAACTCACCTCTATTGCACAGCTTTTTCTTAGAGTATGAACTGTTGTACTATTTATGCAATTTAATGTCTGATTTGTACATTTGTAAAATTGAACTGTTGTTATTGTAAAGCACTTTGTAACTTGTTTTTGAAAGGCGCTATATAAATAAAGTTATTATTATTATTATTATTATTATTATTATCTTTGTATCTTCATGTCGCTGGCTTCCATTGAAAATGAATGGTAGACTGGGGGCCCCATCTTCCGCCCTGCGCTATCCCTTGGCACTACCCGCTACCAATTGATTACGCACAAGGCAGCTGGCACTTCTGAATTAAGTGATTGTGAATGTGATTGTCATTACAATTTTACTGTAAATCACAAAAGTGACTGTTAATTCCTTGTGTCAATAAGTTGTGTTTTTATCAGCAGTTTCCAGTTAAGCTTATCAAAGACAAATACAATGTTGCTTGATCAGCGTTTGCTATAACTACACCAGACCATTCAATTTAATTAATCCAGAGCACAAGTGATTCTCTATAACCAGCAATGTGTGAGTGATCATTCTGTGTATCAAATATAATTTTATTCCAAGGCAACGTCGGACTGCCTCTTCGCTCTTCCATGGGCAGAGAGGGAGAGTGTAGATAGCATTGGGCATAACGGCTTGCGCAGCCTGCTCTTAATATAAAGGCAATAGCATCTAGCACGCTGATTGGTTTTATTAAAGCCAGACAAGCAGCAATGCGTGCCTCCACTTGTGTGTCGGAGGGGGGAATGACAGGATCCGATGACACCCAGCTGATCCTGTCATTCCCCCCCTCCGACACACAAGTGGAGGCACGCATTGCTGCTTGTCTGGCTGACATCTCGGAGTGGATGTCGACGCACCACCTGAAGCTCAACCTGGACAAGACAGAGATGTTATGATGTTCCTCCCAGGGAAGGGCTGTCCGCACCGAGACATGGCCATCACCATTGATAATGCTGTGGTGACGTCAACTCGGACTGTGAGGAATCTGGGTGTGACCCTAGACGACCAACTTCGTTCTTGGCAAACATCGCATCAATGACACGGTCCTGCAGATTCCTCCTCTACAACATCAGGAGGATTCGCCCCTTCCGCACGGAGAAGGCAGCCCAGGTGCTCATCCAGGCTCTTGTCATCTCCCGCCTGGACTACTGCAACTCCCTCCTTGCTGGTGCCCCGGCGTCTGCCATCAGACCTCTGGAGCTTGTTCAGAAAGCTGCGGCTCGTCTGGTGTTCAACCGCCCCAAGTACTCCCACACAACTATCCTTCTCCGTTCTCTACACTGGCTCCCCGTAGCGGCTCGCAGGGGCATTGATCTGGGATGAGGCTGGGGAAAATTTCGGGTTTCTGGCAGATTTTGTACATTTATTTCTCGGATTTTGGTTACTTTATTTCGGTTTTAGGGTTAGGGTTAGGTTAGGTTTATGTCATTTAATTCGTATTTTTGCCTGATTTTACGGATTTAATATCAAAAAAATAATTATTTTAACATTTATTTTTATTATTCTAAATGACTTGGGTTTCTGGCGGATTTTGTAAGTTTCTTTCTCGGATTTTGCTTACTTTATTTCGGTTTTAGGGTTAGGGTTAGGTTAGGTTTATGTGATTTAATTTGTATTTTTGCCTGATTTTACTGATTTAATATCAAAAAATTAATTATTCTAACATTTATTTTTATTATTCTAAATTACTTGGGTTTCTGGCGGATTTTGTAAGTTTCTTTCTCGGATTTTGGTTACTTTATTTCGGTTTTAGGGTTAGGGCTAGGTTAGGTTTATGTTATTTAATTTGTATTTTTGCCTGATTTTACTGATATAATATAAAAAAATATATATTTTAACATTTATTTTTATTATTCTAAATGACTTGGGATGAGTAGCCCTGATCTCCTCAAGGCAAAACACAGGCCGAGGCACAGCCAAGTAGGAGTAAAACTTTTTTATTTTACCCACTGGCTGTTTCAAATAATGAGCAGAGCAGAGGAATTGAGCATCAACCATCTACGATTATCGATAGCTACTGTAAAGTATAACGAATAGAAGGTTTGGCACAGGTGAGTTTTGTTCAGAACATGACGTTTGCTTTATATTAACTTAGTAAACATACTCATCACCAGGCAGCCGCACTTGGAGTTGGTTTGTTTCAGAGGATAGACAGACACTAATAACAAATATAATACACCTGAGAAACTTTGGTCAACTTCATTATGTACTTGCATAATACATGGTCTTTTGGTCGCAAGAAATACCTAGTCTACTTGGATCTGATGGATAGGGTTCTGTGCAGACTGCAGTCCATTTGGAAACACTTGGTTGGACCCTACCTGATCGTAGTGTCACTGTTGCCTGGTCCACTCCAGGTCCATTCTCCTAACATTATCAGAATGGCAGCTGCTAAATCCTTTGATCTCTGATGACCGTAACATTCTCCATGTCCTCCTCTTCAATACCTTCGGTTTTGGTCAAACTACCCCCCAACTTGATAAAATAAAATATAAATAAAATAAAACAAAATAAATCCTTTAAAATACAAGGGACAGTTCACAGAGGAGATTTTGTGCACATCCTGTAGCTGTATTTAGGCCAGGTGCTGGACATCAAGGCACGGATCAAGGAGAAGAAGGTAAAACATCCACACACTGGTCCTCCTCTGAGGGATGGAGAGACAGGTATCTTGTCCCTGTGATTGGAGCAGGCCGGTGTGCTCCTTCTGACTCCCAGGTGCTTTATATTATCATTAGCCAATGATTTTTGTATATCATTTATATGTTCCTTAGTCTGTCAGTATAATATTTGCCTATGACTGTTACATCTAAGCTAATTCATGAAGTTGGGATTTAAAACCTCAGTGAGGAATGCTTCCTCCAAACTAGAGGCAAAATGACACCCCCCGTTTCTACAGTTCTCATTAACAATTACAGCATGTGGTGTAATGTGACGGTTGAAATCGTATCACAAGCAGTTATGTGTAGTTTGAAAATGGACACGCACGCACACACATACAGTATGCTACTTGCTACTATGCTATAATGAGCCATATGTGCATATATAACGTGTTTTGGCTGGTAGGACTGTTACTCACACACACACACACACACACACACACACACACACACACACACACACACACACACACACACACACACACACACACACACAACACAGAGTGTGTTTTTGGTGATCAGTGTGTTTTTGGTGATCAGTATCATGTCAGTATCGTGGTCAGTATGGTCAGTATCATGGTCAGTATCATGACAGTATCATGGTTGGTCATGGTCAGTATGGTGTCAGTATTCATACTGACATATCATGTGTCGCTATCTATCTACGAGTTAATGTGTAGATAGGCTATCATCATCATATCATCATGGTGTATATTACTGTACAGGGGTAAGAGGAGCGGGCCTGGTATAGAGCCCTGAGGGATTCCGGTCAACTACGTATACAGAGTTTAAGTGGTCAACAGTATCTTGCAGTTACCATCATCATGTGTGGGACCCAAATGCAGAGTCACTGCAAAGAATGACATTTATTACCAACATTAGAGGAGGGACATGGGGATGAGGGTCAGAGGAGACTGAGTAAAGAGCCTGAGGCAGCGGGGATGAAGTGAGCAGGCAGGCTGGCATGGCTGGGTAGCAGGCAGGCTGGCACAGCTGGGTAGCAGGCAGGCTGGCACAGCTGGTTTAGCAGGCAGGATTCAGGAGTAGGCATGCAGGCAGACAAAATGAGAAACTATTGTTTATGCAGGCTTTCACGTTTGCAGTTCAAGGGATACACAGACTGTGTAAAGATCTAAGAACTGGACTGATATGATCCACTTTCTTGCCTCCATTTCTGAATGGAGAGGTGCGCGATGGAGAGACGTTTCCTTTTTCCTACGCATCTACACTTCGTGGAGTACATTTTTTTGTACTAACCGAATTAAAGTATGAAAAACCCCAAATAAAAGGGGGAAAAAAACACAAAAAAACTAACATTTTCGCTCGCGTGCGCTCGCTCGCTCTGGACACGCATGGACGTGTCCCCCTTGGCTCTCAAATGCTCTCTACGTCCTTGCTCCTCACCACCTATCTCTGACTGTTACATCTAAGCTGTGAGACAGAATTCATGAAGTTGGGATTTCAAACCTCAGTGAAGAATGCTTCCCCCGAACTAGAGTCAATATAACACTCCAACTCTACAGTTCCCATTAACAATTACAGCATGTGGTGTATTTAATGTAACACTTGAAATCGTATCACATTCAGTTATGTGTAGTTTGAAAATGGACACGCACGCACACAACTATGCTACTTGTCTTCATAATGAGCCATATGTGCATATATAAAGTGTTTTGGCTGGTAGGACTGTTACTCTCTCTCTCCCACACGCACGCACGCACGCACGCACGCACGCACGCACGCACGCACACACACACACACACACACACACACACACACACACACACACACACACACACACACACACACACACACACACACATGTATCCCCACAATGTCTATTTCACTAGTAAAGACCACGCCATCAAACATAATCGAGTTGGGTTGTATTTATTGAATCTGAAGACAGCATGGATTGATTGAGCAATGGAGGGATGGGGGGGATGTGTGATGTTATTGAGCAATGGAGGGATGGGGGGATGTGTGATGTTAACGATATGAAGTTAGAGGGATGGCAGGCTAGTGGGATGAGGGGATGGAGGGTTGGGAAGATGTGGTGAGGGGTGAGGTGGAGAAGGGGCAAGGGCGCGATGGAGATGAGTAAGGGGTAATGGGACGAAGGTGATGTGGCAACGAGGTTGGTGCGGTCCAGGAGTGTTGGTCCGGGAGCAGGTGGTAGTTGGTGGTTCCGGGGGGGAATGAACCCTGGGTATTTTGGCGTTGGGGTCCGTAGAGCTGACTGGCGCTGCTTTAGCCCTGAAGACCCCAAAAAGTGGTGCTCTCTGCTGTCACGGTAACGGGATGTTACCGTGGCAGTCCGTCTACATTTGTTCCAGCGGTCTTGGCGGATGGTGGACCGATGGATTCGATTGGTGACCAAGGTAGGTATGGAAGGGAGGTCTGGCGAGAAGGTCTGGGGAGATTCGGGTGAGGAAATGGACATGTAGTCAGGGCCGTGATAGAACTTGTTATAGTAGCATTACTGTGAGTTGAATCACGTGGAATGTTAGCGCATGCATTGGTTGTTATGAAATGACTTAGGGGCGGAGCGCCCTTGGAGATCCTGAAACGCCTCTGGTGGGTGAAATCAGATCAAACTTTATTTGTATAGCCCATTTACGTCGATGGAGGTCGAACCAAAGTGCTTCACGTTACAGAGCATAATAACATGACGGGCATTGCTTCAATGGGTATGGAAGCAAAGATGTAAAATACAATGAAACAGTGCGTGGGAACGTCATAAGCTACATGGGTAGCATGTAGCTTATGGGAGGTTAGGGAGGTTAGTTTAGTTGATGGTCGTCGACGGTATGCATACAAACTTTACGAGGTGTAGGCAACGGTGCAGGGGATTTGTTGGCGGTGTGGTTCGTTGTCCCAGTTAGGGCTGTCACTTCTTTTTCTCTCGATAACGATTTAGGTTGACGATTAATTGTTACTCAAGGGATTGCGATTAACGATTTAATTGCGTGTTTGGCATTGATCCATTATGGAGCCTTTTAGGTGAACGACTGAATATGCGAAGGAATTATTGACGTGTTCAATAATTGTATACGTGTAAAGTAGAAGAAATAGCCGATCCGCAAGCCAACGACACGCCACGAACTGGTGCGCTGTAAGCTTGCGGATCTACCATTCCCGCTACTCCAATATTTGGAAATGTGCGACAAAGTTTCAACGCGGAAACGATGAAGCGGAATAGTTGCGATTATCTCAATAGCGCAATTAGGCGATTATGTGTTAATTGTGGCGGGCCAAGTCCCGGTGTATGGGGACTGAGCGGCTGGTCAGTTCGGGGCCCCAAAAGAAGCTGCGACGAATATCTGGTAGGTCTCAGATTGCACGGGTCAGGGATGTGACGGAGGGAATGTGCTGCAACAAAACAAGCATAATGGTGGAGTTTACGGTTTAGGAATGGAATGGAGACGGGGGAATGCATTGAGTGTGTGTGGTGCCACTGTGGAGAGAATGGTTTGTATTAATTGAACAGGGGAATGCATTGGTTGTGTGTGGTGCCACTGAGGAGAGAAGGTTATTGTGTGTGGTGGCGCTGTGGGAGGAAGATAGGGTTAGAGGGTAGGGGGAAGGGGGTCCCGTTGTTGGGAGCAGGGGGTCCCGTTGTTGGGAGTACATTGCATTGCATTACATTACATTACGTTACATTGTTGGGAGTAGGGGGTCCCGTTGTTGGGAGAAAGGGGTCCCGTTGTTGGGAGAAAGGGAGTCCCGTTGTTGGGAGAAAGGGGTCCCGTTGTTGGGAGTAGTGCCGCTGTGGGAGGAAGATGGGGTTAGAGGGTAGGGGGTAAGGGGTCCCGTTGTTGGGAGAAAAGGGGGGTCCCGTTGTTGGGAGAAAAGGGGGTCCCGTTGTTGGGAGAAAAGGGGGTCCCGTTGTTGGGAGAAAAGGGGGTCCCGTTGTTGGGAGAAAAGGGGGGTCCCGTTATTGGGAGAAAAGGGGGTCCCGTTGTTGGGAGAAAAGGGGGTCCCGTTGTTGGGAGAAAAGGGGGTCCCGTTGTTGGGAGAAGGGGGAAGGTAGGGAGGAGGGATGGAGGAGAGAGGGGCGAGAGGAGTAGGAGAGAGGGGTGAGATGATGTAGGAGGGAGGGGTGAAAGAGATGTAGGAGAGAGGGAGTACATACATTACATTACATTGCATTACGTTACATTGTTGGGAGTAGGGGGTCCCGTTGTTGGGAGTAGGGGGTAGGTAGGGAGAAGGAGAGAGGGGCGAGAGGAGTAGGAGAGAGGGGCGAGAGGATGTAGGAGAGAGGGGTGAAGGGGATGTAGGAGACAGGGCTGGAAGGGATGTAGGAGAGAGGGCTGAAAGGGATGTAGGAGAGAGGGCTGAAAGGGATGTAGGAGAGAGGGCTGAAAGGGATGTAGGAGAGAGGGGTGAGATTATGTAGGAGAGAGGGGTGAAAGGATGTAGGGGGGGAGAGGATGTGGGGGAAGGGATGTAGGGGAGGGGATGTAGGGGCACTAGGTTTATTGATTATTGAATAAACCCAGGATTATGGTAGTTTATGGGCGCGTCGCATGCACGGCATGGGACGTGCGGCATAAACGGCCAAGGATGCAGAGTGCCGAATGTTCATCTAAGGTCGTCACTACACGCAAGCGTGCAGTGTGCGGCCTAGATGTCCAAGACACGAACAGCATGGGGGGTGCCTGGCGTGATCATCTAAGGTCATCACTACACGCGAGCGTGGAGTGTGCGGCTTAGATGGTCAAGGGCATGGAGGTGGGTGCCTGGCATGGTCATCTAAGGTCCTCACTACGCGCAAGCGTAGAGTGTGCGGCTTAGATGACCAAGGCACGAACAACATCTTTCGCTGTTGGAGTATGGTCGTTTATGGGCGCGTCGCATGCGAGGCATGGGACGTGCGGCATAAACGGCCATGATGCTGAGTGCCGAAGTTCATCCAAGGTCATCACTACGCGCAAGCGTGCAGTGTGTGGCCTAGATGTCCAAGACACGAACAGCATGGGGGGTGCTGGCATGGTCATCTAAGGTCCCCACTACACGCGAGCGTGGAGTGTGCGGCTTAGATGGCCAAGGGCATGGGGGTGGGTGCCTGGCGTGATCATCTAAGGTCATCACTACACGCAAGCGTGGAGTGTGCGGCTTAGATGGTCAAGGGCATGGGGGTGGGTGCCTGGCGTGATCATCTAAAGTCATCACTACACGCAAGCGTGGAGTGTGAGGCTTAGATGGTCAAGGGCATGGGGGTGGGTGCCTGGCGTGATCATCTAAGGTCATCACTACACGCAAGCGTGGAGTATGCGGCTTAGATGGTCAAGGGCATGTGGGTGGGTGCCGGCGTGATCATCTAAGGTCATCACTACACGCAAGCGTGGAGTGTGCGGCTTAGATGGTCAAGAGCACTGGATAGTAGGAGTGGCTGGGAAGGGATGGAGGGATAGTATGTCCCTGGTACAGTTCAGTAGGGACATTGTAGCGATAGCATTAGCAGCTATAGCCACGGGAGCGATGTTGGTAGTGTGTGAGGTATGGATGCTAGTATGGGAGCATGATGCTAGCATGGCACGGAATGGAGGGAGCAACACTGTTAGTAGCAGCGGTGCGGCAATATGCATGGTATGAATGCTAGTGTGAGAGTATGGGTGGGAGGGGGGGTTTTGGATAGAATAGATGCGTGGTGTTGCGTGCATCGTGATGAACGAACGTTTTTTTTTTTTTTTTTTTTTTTTAATACATGAAGCAATGGAAGGCTGGTGAGGGGAGGAGTGTTGTGCTTGTTAAAAGGCGTAGCCTTTTAATCGCCATTGTATCTGCGTGGAACAATTAACGGTGTTCCATGCATTTGTGATGAAAAACATCCAAATGGTGGATGGATGAAGTTATGGAAGAATGTGAAGGTAATGGGGGGCGGGGGGGGGGGGGGGGGGGAGTGTTGAGTTTGTTAAAGGCAGTGCCTTATAATCAACATTGTATCTGCATGGAACAGATTAACGGTGTTCCATGCATTTGTGATGGAGAACATCCGATTGGTGGATGAATGAAGCTGTGGAAGGCTATGAGGGGAGGAGTGTTGAGCTTGTTAAAAGGTGTAGCCTTATAACCGTTTTGGATAGAACAGATGGATGGTGTTCCATGCATTTGTGATGAAACATCCAATTGGTGGATTAATTAAGGTATGGAACAAGGCTGTGAGGGGAGTAAGGGGAGGAGTGGTTAATTATTGGAGAGGTGTGTAGATGTATGGATGTTGGATGTACTGTAGGACCTTGATGGAAACAAGCCCTTGGGACTTTGTGTTAGCCTTTTAACACTGTTTATTCGGATAGAACAAATGAATGGTGTTTCACACGTTGTGATGAAAAACATCCAATTGGTGGATGAATTAAGCTATGGGAGGCTGTGGGGAAATGAGGGGAGGAGTGGTGACTGATTGAAGGGATCTGTAGATGTTTTGGTGATTGATGAATACATGTAGGGCCACAATGGAAACGACATTGTATGGGCGTACCACTGTACTGTTGCCACAGTTAAGTATTCAATCCATGATAGATAGGTGGAGTGGGGGGGGGGGGGGGGTGACGAGTGATTAGAGGAGGTACTTAGCTTTTTGGGTGTCGCTGCTCTGGGTCTGGGAGTGACGTCACCGCGGCGCGCTGGTGTAGAGCAGAGCCTTGTATGGAGTGGAGGTCCCGTGGTGCGAGCCGGCTTTGAATGGCGGAGCGGGAGGAAAATTTCTCTGGCGCGGAGGTGACTCGAAATACCGCGGTGGTCCGGGCTGGACTGAGTAGCGTTGTAAGTAACGTGCCGAATCGGGGCTGCCGCGAAACGAGCGCAAAAGGGGTCGCTGATGAGACGTGTGGAAGTGGGTGGCCACGGGATTACGGAACTGTATGGTCAGTGTTTGATCTCACACGTGAACGCTGGATCCTGGCGATGTCGTCGCTGGAGTACAAGCTGGCACCTGGTGTTGTGGGCTGAAGGAGGAGAAATGTTTGGTTTCTGATTTATGGTACGTAATTAACTCTTATTTAATCGGCCGACGGAGCAACACGTTGGTGAGCCTGAGCTTGTGTGCGTCCTGCTTCCATGCGAGAAACGGATCGACTGACAAGTGACGGTGGTCATGGCTCATGTATAAATACAACCCTTGATTAGCTTGGTGGGAGGAGATGAGGGAGGAGTTGTTATCAAGGTGATCAAAGGCAGGTGAGCTTGGGAGGAGTTGATATCAGCCAGATTGGAGGCGATTACATGGGGGAGGAGATTGTTATCTGCCGTTCTCTTCCCTCCTGAACTTACGTTGTACCAACTGCACTTCTCAAATTGTACAATACATGGGAAACTTCATTGGCCCTCACAAGTATCGTAATGCACACATGCATGCACGCACACAAGCACACGCACACGCACACACACACACACACACACACACACACACACACACACACAGAGTGTGTTTTGGTGAACAGTGTGCTGAACATCGGTTTGCATCTAATGAACGTGAAAATGAGTGTCGTATCGACTGCAAAAGAACAACACTCCCTGTTTCATGATGGTGAATAAAGATGCTAGCCACGTTCTCAGTACCAAGAATGTGTCCTTGGTATTGAGATCAGAAAAACGTTCTTGTTTTAGACAGACTTGTACACCAAGGTTATTATAATATTGATTTAGTTTTCAATTTCAGTTTAATTGTAATCAGTGGGTTTGCTATTTTGGTTTAGATTTTTTTTTTTTTTTGTTCAGTTTTGAGTTTAGTTTTACATGTGTTTTAAATGGGATATTTGTCAGGGGCAAGATTAAAAAAGCTCAGAAAAAGTTACAGTTACAGAAAGAATATATAATTGGATGCTATATTTCATATCCACCCACAATATTTGACTTGTGCAGTTTGTTTTTTAAACACGGTTTCAGTTAGTTATTGAATTTTGTAACTTTAAATATTTTTGAACAACCTTCACTTGTACTTGAGGTCACGTGTGTTTCAGTGTGTTAAAGTCAAAACAATGCGATCTTATACTAAGGCACACAGTTACTCCAATCTGCACCAAACTTGGCACAAACACTGTACAAGGGCCTGCCGTGAGAATAGTCACACCAAACAAGACCAGGAGACCTGGTTCTGCCAGACCCAGAATAAATTCCTAGTACTTTATAAGGACTTCGTATGACGGACTTCGTATTACGTGTCAGCCTGTGTCCCTTTTATGCCCATGTATGGAGAAGAAAGGGTCCCTTTTATACAGCCGGTCTTTTTCGCCCATGTATGGACGAAAGGGGGCAGAGCCTCATGTAGGCCGACCCTCTGGGTCTGGCAAAAACCTAAATTACACACTTAAAAAATATATATATATTCTATCCCAATATTTTTGTAACCCATTTTTTCTCTCAGTGCCAATTGCCTAGGCTGTAATCCTGGGTGCTACTCTCCCTCTGCCATCCTGGCCAGGGGGAGGCAGTATAGAGCCCAGGATTACTGCATGTATTTTGGGAGGGTACCTACCCTAGGGGACACGGGGAGAATGTGAGGCGACAGTGCTACCGACTGTGCCACCTAGACTGTGTGCCCCCTAAATTGCACACATATGGGACACTACAGCAGTGTTACAGCTGTGTTCAAATGGCCATAACTCAGTGACCATTGCTTTGATAAACACAATATGAGAATATTCAAATTTGAAGAGAGGAGTTTAAATTATTTAATGGTATATTAATTATGGTATATGGTATATATTTTGTATCACGTCAAATTAGTTGTAGCGGGTGAATGGGTAGAAGGAGGTTCTATTGTAAAACAATAGCTCAGAGCAGCTCACTTAAAAACAACATTAAGTAGATCTCTTTAATCTGTGTAAATGTGCACAATATTGCACACACAATTATGCTGTGTGTGAGACCATAATGAGCCATATGGGCATACGCAGTGTTTTGGGTGGTAGACTGTGTTATTTACACACACACACACACACACACATACACACACAGACACACACACACACACGCACGCACGCACGCACGCACGCACGCACACACGTACACGTACACGTACACACACACACACACACACACACACACACACACACACACACACACACACAGGTTGATGGCAGCAGTCTAATGATTAAATACTAGTCCTTATTCATTCCATCTGTCCTCCGCCCTGTCTCTCTCCTCATTTCCTCATTTGGGGTCTCAGGGGATGGCAATTGCCAAACTATAGTGTAACACAAGTTCTGTTATTTTGTGCTTATTTACCCTTAACCCGTCCGTCTATGTCATATATGACACATGTTATAGACATGTGTTTTCTTGTCTGCAACCATACATTCATAAACCTCTTTCAACCTGGCATCCCTATTTGGGGCGCTGGGCAGTGGACACCCATTTGCCTTATTCTCAACGGGCGCTTCCTTGAGTGGCCAACCCAACCCGTCCGCTTTTCGGATTGACCAAACTTTGCGTGACATTTGTGCCACTGAACTAATGTTAAGTGGTAGCATGTGCAACGGCTCTGCATTAATCATAGAGTACAATTTGGAAAATCCAGATTTTAGCAGCTGTTGTGTTGTTGTGGGACATGTTCTGCTGGGCAGTGCACATGAAAGGACCCAAGAAGGACGACCATGCTGCAGTGACAGTTGGGAATAAGGTGTACTCCTTTGGAGGGTCACGTTACGGTGAGACCCACTTGTACAACTCAGATCAGATGGTCGTGCACATCTTCAACCCTGTGTCTTTGCGCTTGATGAAGTTGCCCCCTGTGACGTCTGAAAGAGAACGTCCCCTTGAGGTGCCCTCCATGTGCGAGGGCCACACAGCTGTGCTGATAGAATACGTTATCTACATCCTGGGAGGGTTGACGTACACAGGGTTGATCAACACGCTTTATTCATTTCATGTCGACACCCACAGATGGGTCAAGTGCAACAAGAGTTCTGGCGCCGTTCCAGAGGCGAGGTACGGCCATTCGGCCTGTGTCCTGGGGAAGGTCATGTATGTTTACGGAGGACACACACAGCTGAATGGTCGCACTAATGACATCTACAAGCTGGACACCACCACGATGGCCTGGTCTTTCGTCAACACCAGAGGCACTCCGGTGCTCCCTTCATCACATCACTCTGCTACCATCATCGGGACAAGAATGTTTGTATTTGGGGGCGGAGGGCACGAGGACAACTACAACAATATTAGAGTGTTTGACCCAGAGACCAACTGCTGGCTGAGCACGCCTTGTGCACAGCCTCTTCCAGAAGGACGCTTGTTGTGTCATTCAGCCTTTGCCTACAATGGAGAGCTGTACATATTCTGTGGCTACAACCTGAATCAGAGCTTCAATGACCTGTGGAAATTTAACCCAGAGGCCTTCTCCTGGACGAAGGTCGAGCCCAAGGGGAAAGGCCCGAGTTCATCGATTTGTAAAATGTGCTGTTGCATGGTGGGAGATCGTATCATCGTCTTTGGAGGGTTCAACACACCCGACCTTTACGTCTACATCCTGTACTTACATCCTAGTCTGAAGACGTTATGTAAGCTAGCGGTTATTCAGTATGGTCTGGGGCAGTCAGGACTTCCATACAACGTCAGGTGGGAGCTGGCAGTACCAACAGTGTGACATCACATGGAGTTTGGACTTCATGTGGCCAGTCTGTGGCACCAGTTGTCTATGATGTGTGATTCCATATTTGGGCGTGGATTCAGCCCGTTTCAACCGCAAATCACTTCCTTACAGACTGCTTTGCTCTGAAAGAGTCTTGCCAATGACATCATCTGTGCCCAAATTTGGGGAATCGGAGCCCCATTGACTTGCATTAAAAAAGTAAACGTTAGATATTTCACAATATATTATAGTACAATATATGTTGTGAACAAAAATGTGGGATTCTACATGAGTCTAGTGACAGTGTGCACACAAAATTTGCTGGAGCTAATTTAGCTCTGCAAGACACACTCTGCAAAGAATGTACTTACAACAATAATAAGATGATACTGATAATAATATAATAATAATAATAATAATAATAATAATAATAATAACAATAACAATAACAATAACAATAACAATAACAATAACAATACTCATAATCATAATCATAATACAATAATAACAATAATAACAACAACAACAACAATAATAATACAATAAATGTAATAATAATAGTAATAATAATAATAATAATAATAACGATGACGACATCAACATAAATATCAATATCAACAACAACAACAACAACAACAACAATAATAGTAATAATAATAATAATGATAGTAATAATAATAATAATATAATAATAATAGTATACTGGCTGCAATAATACAATATTAGGGATATAATATATACAGTAAGCCCCAATATAATATATAATATAGAGGATATAATACCGTGGACCATCCACCTATGATGACAACAGGAGGCACTGCGCTGAAAGAGGTCAATGACTTAAAATACGTGGGCTTATGCTCTTGCATGGAGGGCTCTGAACATTAAGACCAGTGTGTGGAAGACCAGCCTACCCCGACATATCAAGCTCACCTTCTCTGAGAGTCTATTTTATGGTTGTGAATGCTGGACCCTGAAGCATGCCCTGCAGAAGCACCTGGATGGGTGCTAATACTATGTGCATAGTACTAAACATCAACCAGAACACACATTACCAACAAGCATCCAAGTGTAAGAAGAGAAAAGTTATTGTAGCAGCTGCCAGCCAGGAGAATGAGGCTGGCCTGTCACTGCCACAGACACCGGAAGCTTCCAGAAAGCAAATCTGTGGTATGGGAGCCGACACACAGGCATCGATCATGAGGACCTATCCCACGCCTACCCACGTGGCTGTACGGAGGATTGAGATGACTGGAGACGCCGCTGGTCCGAGGACGACCTAGAGAGTAAAAATACGAAAATAAAAAGACAATAACAAATAAAGGTAAAAACCACTTCATCAGATAATTTCTGTGTATCGTCGCCAAAATGTCCAACTCATGTTCAACTCAGTGCCATGCCCTTGTCTTTGGTCTCACTTGGAGGAGGCCGGCCTCTAGGAAAGTTAGCAATAGTTCAGGTAAAAACACTGTAGCAGCAATGGAAAATGTGCAGAATATGGGGAAGTGGGGGATTTAGTGTCTGGATTAATAGAATGTGTGAACCAAAACTACAAGGGGGCATTTACAGATTGAATGCAGTAGTTTTTTTTTGTCCTTGTCCTTGTTCAGGGTTCCGACAGCCTCAGGGAACTCTGCCACCAAACACCATTTCTGTGGATGGTTTGGTTGAATTCACAACACACTGTATAGTTTATCTGGATGTGAAGGAACCACAAAAAAAAAGAGCTGAAAACAGTGACTTCTATAGTTGACAGAATAGCTAATAGCGAGGCTGGCATGCAGCCCTCAGCACCAGTTGTGTTTTCAACCACCTCCATCCCCATACTGTCAGGAAATCCCAGTGCGACTGCCAGTTCGTTTGCTGGGGAAGTTCCTCGTTGACAGAAATGTTTTGTTTTTGTTTTGGGGGCATTTTTAAGCCATTGACAGTCATAGCGGAATAAGTGGAGGGAGAGAGAGAGACAAGAAATACGAAGAGTATAGGGGAATGACTTTCAGCAATGGTCCACAACGCGATGCATTGTAAAGGTGCTGCTTTCGCCAAATGTTCCCCAGAACAGGGGCTGTAGTTTGGCTGTAATTTGTATTTTATTTGATCAAATGCTATTTTAATGATAAACAAAGGCTCACCTGCCATTCATTGTTGGCCTCGTTATCCAACATCAGACTGCACAGCATATAAGCCTATGATGTGCCCATTATGTATATATGTTACAGGGAAATTGGCATTCCAGGGAAATTGAAAAAGGAGCGCTCGTTTTCACCCCCCCCCCCTTCTTGGCTGCTGATGCCCCCTTAGACTATATGAACAGACCGAAATGTGAGCTGCCTCCAAACTGAAAAGACAAAGCGATGCTGTTAAAAAATAAACTGCCCTTAGAGCTAAAGCAAATTGTTCCCTTATGTGAAGATGAAATGAGTAAACATTACGATGTAAACCACATTTTTCTTTCTTTTGTATCCCTTGTTTTAGAGCCTCCATCCTACTCCTCACGTTCACCCCCCCCATAAGTCGTACATTATGTCCAAGAAGTCCAGTCAAAGATTATGATGGTATGATCTTCAATGGGCAGCTTCTACAGGGAACATGTCAGGTTATGAGAGGAGTAATATGATTGGTTGAGAATACACTAATCAATATCCACACCCTACATATTGTTGTTAATAGTATGCATGGATTCACATGCACTTGTGAAAATGTACTGTTGGATTCATCTCATGTTGACAGTTGGTGTTGTTTGTCTTATGGAGGGACTTACAGAGCTGTGACACACACACACACACACACACACACACACACACACACACACACACACACACACACACACACACACACACACAGCAGAAGCAGCAGCTGAGGATTCTGTCTGAGGGGGCAGAGAGAGAGAGAGAGAGAGAGAGAGAGAGAGAGAGAGAGAGAGAGAGAGAGAGAGAGAGAGAGAGAGAGAGAGAGAGAGAGAGAGAGAGATAGAGAGAGAGAGAGAGAGAGAAGGCGTGCGTGAGGGCCTCAGTCTTTACATTGTCAACAGTCGGGTGAGAGGGGACTCTTTGCGAAAGGTTCAATTATTGTTCATCTCTTGGCAACAGAACTGTAGATTATACTTATACAGTATGATCACAGACAGCATGGAGCCCTTCTGGACCCTCCTCCTACACAGTCCAACCCTAAGCACCACAACCAAACCCCTGTCTTTTTCAAACACAACACAAAAACCCAGCCAGCCCTTCAACACACCCAGGGTTAAGGCTCAATGGTTAAGTGATTATCCCTGTCATATTTTCACCACTGTGTGCCACTGGCTGAAAACATAATGCAAGGCTGTCCAAAATATGAACTTCATCAATAGAACACCAAATAATGCTAAATGAATACTATGTGCAAAAAAAGCAATAAAATAGAATCACTAAGGCTGTTGACCTGACAAAAAAAGACCCCTCAAAGAAGTACATGCAAGCATTATACAACACTTAAAGACAAATAAAAAACTACAATTAGAACCAAAAAGACGCATACTTCTGTATATCTTGAGTATAGAATCCTTCTGGGAGCAGAGGAACTCATGAACCTGAAGAGCTGCTCATCCAGGATGGGGAGATATGGACTGAACATTTTCACACATTATTTGAGCCAACGCTACAAGGAACTGGCATAGAAACCCAACAGATACTTGAAATACTTGGAATTTATAATCAAACACATCAACCACTTAAGCCGTATACTACTTTTTTGTACGAAAGAGACAAAAAAAAAGCTGATCTACAACCTCACAATGTGATGGGTTTTGTGACTATGACATAAAAGAAAAATGCCTATAATGAAACTATATGACCTAACCTTAACCCAAACCTAAAAAAAAATACCTAAACCTATAACCTTAAACCCTAATCTTAACCCCTAAACCTAACCATAAAGCTAAACCCTGAACATACTGTACCTCAAATGTAAAGTTTTTGTGGCACAGAATGTTGTCATTGAACGTTTCTGGAGAAATGTACAGTGACGTTTCCTCTGGCGATTGGGTTGGAATAAGGACACCAGGTTGAAATTGGCATATGACTTAGTTATTTAATCTAATTCTATGTGTGGGTAATTGTGGGAAACGGATCAACCAACATGATAGTATGTGAGGTTCGTTAACAAGCCAAGATTTCCCAAAATGGGGGGGGGGAAAGAATCAGTTGGAAGCAAAAACATACTTTGAGTTGACAAACAAAGAGCCAGTAATGCATACAGGACATAACTTGGCCAATGCCTTTAAATATTTCAAATTTAAAAGTGAGCCATCAAACTCTCCAATACAGTGACCCTCACTCCTACCTACTGTGAAGCCGCCCTTCAGTGCCAAGATAAGAGTCTGTTCCTTAAGCTCTGCCCACACACACACGCACACGCACGCACGCACACGCACACACACACACACACACACACACACACACACACACACACACACACACACACACACACACACACACACACACAAACACACACACACCAGGGCTTGAGGAGAGACAGCAACTAATCTGGCACAGCCAAATGATCCCAAAAAACGAAGAAAATAAAATGATATCAAATACTGGAATGAAACCTCTGAATCACAAAATAAATGTGAATTCTACTTGACCCTAAACAGAGAGGACACGGTGGAACACCGGACCACCGAGACTGATGGAAAACTGAGATGAACGTTGACAATGTCCAGACTGAATGAACATAGCCTGGACATCATTTAGAAACATTCAAAACACACTTTGACCCTTTAAACAGTGGTTCTCAACCTTGTCGGTGATTCACAACACTCAAATATATTCAAACATAGCAAAAATAGCAGATCTACAAGCTTGTAGATTGGCCATTTTAGCCATGCGACACCATCGTATGACTAAGTAGGGCTGACGTGGTTAGGTCGACACTGCATAGCGAAGCTGGAGCCTGCATGGGCATAGGTGAGGACAGGCTGGTACCGATGCAGCAGGTCCCCCGCTCCACCTCACTGGAATGATCCACTGGAAAGGTAGAGACAGGCTGGCTCCAGTGACCAGATACAAGATGAAAGACAGTACAGCAGTTAAAGGGATATTCACCACCAAAAGGCAGTTTTTTCTATCGATTAGTCACCCCATGGAGACTTGAATTCATGGATATATATTTTTTTTTTGTCGCATTCCTAAGCCAATCATTTGATGACCAGTGGACCGGTAGGCAGCGGTTTGATGACCGTTGCGTCATCACATTATTGGCTTATGGAATGCGACAAAAACAAAAAAATATCCATGAATTCTAGTCTCCATGGGGTGACTAATCGCCAGGTTTCTGCAGTGTACAGCCTCCAGCTGCATGCCTTAGGGACTCCGGATCTTTCCTCGAGGTTGACTCCTGAAGCCATTCCCATTACATGGCTATGAGCGGCCCCAGGCTGTGGAGGTTTGAAGTCAGTGTGTTCCTTCACTTAGATGAGCCTATCAAAGAAGATTAACAAGACCCCATCTGACTGGGACTGCTGTTTAACCACATGAACCATAGCGTCTCGATTCTGGGCATATCATTATAGGTTAACATCAGGTGGGCACCCCTACCTGCTGCCCACAAGTGGTTGAAGAACGCATGGTAAAACAGTAACATAATCTTCTGTTCAGCTCCATAGAACCTATAGTGTAGTTAAGTGATGCATTGGCTGTTGCAGACTGGAGCAGGTAACTTTCATCATGCGCCCTCCAGCTGAGTTCATTATCAATGTGAACCCTGAGGTACTTACAGACATGAGTGATGGATTCCCTGAGGAGAATCAGAGGCCTATATGAGAGGCACACCGCCTCAGGGCCCAACGCCCTCCCCTCAATACAGAAACACTACTGTCTCTATGCATTAAGGCAAGGATGGCTGCCTCATCTGACAGAGAGAGCATAGTAGAGATCATAGGGGGAGAGAGGGGGAGGACAGGTACTAATTTACAGCTATATGACTCCTAGAAGCCCTATAGCTTTAAATGAATACCTGTCTGATTATACCTCCCACACACATGCACACACATGCACACACACACACACACACACACACACACACACACACACACACACACACACGCATGCACGCGCGCACACACACACACACACACACACACACACACACACACACACACACACACACACACACACACACACATACACAAGTACGTACGTGCGTGCGTGCGTGCGTGCGTGCGTGCGTGCGTGCGTGCGTGCGTGCGTGCGTGCGTGCGTGCGTGCATGCGCACGTGCGCGCGTGCGTGCGTGCGTGCGTGCGTGCGTGCGTGTGTGTGTGTGTATGATGGTATTAGTAAGAAGAGTTCTTTACTGGTATCCAGAGAACCATCAGTTTTCATACCTCGACACACGCACGCACGCACGGACGGACGGACGGACGGACGGACGGACGGACGGACGGACGGACGGACGGACGGACGGACGGACGGACGGACGGACGGACACACACACACACACACACACACACACACACACACACAGAGTGCTGTATTAGAGTCGGCCTAATCTCTCAAGACAGATTCTAACAGCAGAATCTGTCGGCACCACTGCCCTAAACATGTAGTGTTGTTAGTAGGAATAAACACAGAAGCACCCGTGAGGAAGTGGACTAAGAATGGGGAGGAGCCAAACCGAGTTCCTGTCTCTACACAAAAAAGGAGGTGGTGCCTCCAGAGGCAAAAACAAAGGAAAATTATTATTTTTTTATTTTTCCCTAAATGGGTTCCCAGATTGGAGACGTAAGATCAAAATCAGAGGAATATGAATATGAATACTGATTGAGACCATTTTGTCTGACATCATCGGTATGTATGTTACAGGGAAATTGGCATTCCAGGGAAATTGAAAGGGGTACGCTTGTTTTAACCGCGCCTCAAGCAATTCTGTAGAATCAACGCTAGAGGGCAATGCAAGCCAGACATGAGCCCCACACCACACACGCACCACGCATGCACAAACGAGCACGCACACACGCATGCGCACACACACACACACACACACACACACACACACACACACACACACACACACACACACACACACACACACACACACACACAGCCTCATTCCATGCAGTTGAAGCACAAGGGGGCGGGCCTGGCGGGCTATGTTAGTGCAGTGAGTGGCACTTGGGGCAAACGTTCCCCTAGCGTAGCTTCCTGGTTGCTATGTTGTTGTTGTGGTCGTCGTCCTCGCATCAAAGCCCCGCCTCGCAGCACCGCCCCGCGCCTATAAAACTAGCGCTCCCCTGTCAATTTCCCTGGAATGCCAATTTCCCTGTGACATGTACAAAACTTCGCTGTCCGCTTTCTCACCTGGACCTGCTCCAGAGACACCTTCACACATAGTCTCACGTAGCCAAAAACTATTCCACAATCTCTGAATGCTATAGAGTCTGGAACTACACCCCCTGAAAGTAGAGAAGGGAAGCTCTCATCTGTTCATAATATACGTTCATATTTTGAAATATCTTTAAAATGTGTTTTTGAATTCACATTTCCGCTAAGCAGCAAGCTTTGTATCGTCCTTTTTATTATAATAAAAAAGGCATCAATTTAGGAAAAAAAACATGAAAGATTTGATTTACTAATTTGATTTACAGTAGGACAAATGTACATGACTGCAAAGACGAATGAGGGGGAGGGACAATCTCTGAATGCTATATAGAGTCTGGAACTACACCCTCCGAATTTTTATTTTTGAATTTCCATTTCTGCTTAGCATCAAGCTATATATGCTTAGATGATTTAGATTTATATTAGGCATTTGCGTGACTGTAAAGACAAAACGGAAGTGGGGAGGAGGCTTCACATCCGCTTTGTATTTTAATCATGATCAGAGCTTCCGAGTCCCAGACTGTATGGCCGGAAACATTTGAAAATTGTGGGAGGCAACAGTCTGGCCACGCAAGACTACTCCCTTTTGCACAGACTGAATGACGGAAGCATTTGTCAACAGTCAACAGTTCGCTCGAGGGACTACATCACAACAGTCCTTTATGACCTTCACTGGCTCCCAGTCGGACACAGAATTCATTTTAAAATTCGACACACCGCCTTCAAGGCCCTCAACAACCAAACTCCCCCAACCTCTCTGACCCTCTCCCCCATCACATCCCCTTCCGTTCCCACAGGTCTGATGATGCCAACCTCCTTGTTGTCCCCAGGACCGAGCATTGAACCTGGGGTGACAGGGCTTTGTCTGATGCTGACCCCTCTCTGTGGAACTCACTTTCAACTCACATCAAAGCTGCCCTCGCCCCTTTCTTCTTTTGAAACCCCACCTAATCCTGTTGTCATATTTTTTTCTGTCCTAATTTGAATTGTCATTTTTAGCCTTAGAACGGACAGGGACGGGGATCATGTTTTTGCCTCCTTAGGGTGTCTGTCTACCTGTCTGTGAGCAGCTAGTCTCGGCCACCACTGGACCGATTGTTTTATGAAACTTTGCACGCACACTCCCAGTCCAGACATTTTTCAATTCGGCCTCATGGTGGTGCTACAACAGGCCGTTTCCTATTTTAGCCTATAACTCTTGAACCTGAGTGTGTGTGTGTGTGTGTGTGTGTGTGTGTGTGTGTGTGTGTGTGTGTGTGTGTGTGTGTGTGTGTGTGTGTGTGTGTGTGTGTGTGTGCGCGTGCTTGTGTGCGTGCGTATGACATCAAATTGACAAAATGTGGGATTATATCCAGTGTTTTTAAGAGGACAAACATGGCTTACAGGCAGTAAGTCATTGATTTAGTGAAATATTTCTGGATGTATAGGTAGGCTATGTTTCATAAAGAGGACACAGAGATTAGCCTATACAACACCTGTGTGTATCAGTCTGTGAGATTCTGTCCATGGTTTTGATTGATATTATTGCCATAAATTGATCGCAGGTACTAGTCATGATGGAATAAACACATTTTGTTACTGTATGTCTGAATGAAATTGTATTCAAATACACACAACTAAAAGTAGCCTATTCTGGTGACCTGCAGAGAGATGGATTTTGTGAAAGATATTTGGTTAAGTTTAAAGAGTCCATGAGCAGGCTATTTACCCAAATGTTGATCATTATTATCTCTCGCAAATGCAAGTGGTGAGCAATCTTTCTCAAAGTTGTCCCTTGTATAACAAGAAAGAATGACATAGATGTCATGGTGAACGAGCGTTGGCAGTGGCTGGATGTTTTTGGGATGCAGGTTTGTGAGGGCAGGCTGGTATGGCAGATGGTGGATTGTTGGTGTGTTTAATGTGTGTGATTTGTGCTATGTATGTGATTGTTGTGGTTGCTATCGGTTGTTATAACATAGTTGGGAATGTATGCAAATGTGAGCAAATGAGGGTAGTTAGGTGAATGAGTAGGAAATGGAAACAAGCTAAATGTGTGGAAGCTAAAGTGCTAGCAAGTGAAAAGAAAAAAGAGTTAATTTAGATGAGTTGTGGCTAGAGGTTTTTTTATTGAAATAGCAGAGCGGTTACTTTGTACAGTGTTGTTGGCTCATGAAAGTAGCAGTACATCATTAGTTGCAAAGATACATTTGTGTAAAAACAATGAGAAGTACGGAAGTAAGATATGGTTGACTTTATACGACAGAATTCAGCAATGTAATATTATATATTAATATATATTATATATATATATATATATATGTGTGTATATATATATATATATATATATATTTGTATAAATACAAATATATATACATATCGTCGCTGTCCGATGAAAAACACTTATCTCCAAAAACATAATTTTTCAGGAGCATGTAAAAACTGTTTTTTTCAGAAACTAACAGGCCAAATGAACCTAAAATACTGTTGTTAGACACATTTAGCACCACGAATAAAAATATAGCTGTACACAATCATCAGTCAACAGTTTAAGGTTTTCAATGGACTTACAGGGTTTTCTTATGAGACGTCGTACATCGGAGTTTCCTCTAATGAATCTAACATGAAAGCCTTACATCTTGTCATGGCGTTGCCATACAGTAAGCACAACATCTTGGGACTTAGAATTTTAACTCTGACAGTCAACAAACAAGCTACAAGTTACAGTGTGACCATGCTGGCCGGTGCCGTCAATCGACTGTTGTAACGTTACCTGTTGTCATGCTGGTTGCCATGCAACGGAAACTCCGATGTGACGAGGTAGTGCAGTCAGTTGTCAGTTTACCTCGCGTCACCAGGCTAACTGTCAATAGATCAGAGCTCATGTAGTTGCCATAAGGACTACATCTTGATTGATTTTACTTTACCAGTGGCAATCAACTAAAACGCTGGAAGTTATAGCATGCCGTCAAGCCGTTGGACTGACGTAATGCGACCTGTTGCAATGGTTGCCATGCAACGAAAACTGTCAGCTGTCTTATCAGCTCATATTGACAAAACGGTGATTCCCTTGGTTCAAAACTTAGGCTACATCCAAAGCTATCCTTCTGAATTTCTAAAGGTGAAATGGATGATTACAAAAAACCTTTTGGCCAAAACAATCTAAATACAAACAGCTGTGTTGTAATGAATTGAATACAACAGATTACAGTGGAAACAAGCCCTAGGGCAGGGGTCTTCAACGTTTTCAGCCCAAGGACCCCCTAGCTGAGAGAGATGAAGCAGGGACCCCCTCTATATAGTACAAAATTGTGTTTTAGATTCAACTTTTTTTGTTTACGTTTACTGTTCTTTTTCCCCTTGACACCTACCTCTTTGCCAAAAATAGCCGATCTACAAGCTCACAACGGCGAGGCATTGTGAGCTTGTAGATCTGCTATTTTTTGGCTAGTTCTCCTCAAAAGGGATGCTAGGGTTCAAGTGGTAAAGGTAAAAAATAAATCATATCACACAAAGATTTGGCGGACCCCCTGTAGTAACTCTGAGGGGTCCCAGACCCCCTGTTGAAGACCCCTGCCCTAGGGCTTATCCCAATAGCATTAACCTTTGACTGTACTGCCTGTGTTATTGAAAATCTTGCAAATAAATAATTCAATCAATTCCTAATAGTGTTTAATAACCATCACACCCTGCTATACCCAATCTAAATAAGGTGCTTCAGAAACAATAATACTCTATAGGCAGCTTTACATAGTACATGTTGGCAGACAGTGATGACCAAATTAAGGAATACAGTGAGTGAA
Organism: Gymnoscopelus braueri; assembly: GCF_963280865.1. Classification (NCBI taxonomy): domain Eukaryota; kingdom Metazoa; phylum Chordata; class Actinopteri; order Myctophiformes; family Myctophidae; genus Gymnoscopelus; species Gymnoscopelus braueri. The sequence goes on along the minus strand of NC_137605.1, from coordinate 54,159,156 downwards.
CTTTAGGCTGGAAGGAAAACTATTGCGCCAATAGTAAAATGGTAGTAAATACAATTGCCCAGAATTGTTAACCCCCAAATGTTATAATTTATTTGACACTGGCTCCAGTTAGTGGCACGTTCATCCAGAAATCCAACAACTCATTTTTACATGAATTAAAACCTTAAACATTAGATCATATTTGAAATAGGCAAATACATAAATAAGGCAAATACATAAATAAATAACTGAATACAAAGTGCACTGCCCTAAAATGGTCAAACATTTCTATAGTATCAATTGTTAATACCAACACTTTAACATAAAACCCCTCTGTGATCAGGCAGGGAGGAACATGAGAACGATTGGAACGGTGGTAACGATCCGGCTATGACATCCAGGTGATGTCATAGAGAGAGAAGAGTGTGCGAGTCCAGGTGGTGGTCATCACTCCTGATGGAGGAGGGCAGTGTAGAAGCCGTGGGAATCTTTAGGCAACACCAGCTAGAAATCCAACAACTGATTGTTCTGCTAGATTAAACATTAGCCAACACACTGCTTGTAATCATATTTGAAATGGGCAAATAAATAAGCAAATAAATATGTAAACTGAATAGACATTGCACTGCCCTAAATGGACAAAATCTTCTACAGTGCAGACCAACAGTAACACGACACACAACATTTTTTAACCACTGTAAAACCATCATGTCAATTTAAGTGTGTGCTGGATTCCAGGTAGTGATGGCATAAGACAGAACAAGGGAGAGGGACAGAGAGACAGAGATTAATACCAACACTTTTCAACATAAACCCCTCTGTGTCCAGGCAGGGAGGAACCCAGTGAAACGGTGATAACGATCCCACCTTAGAGCAAGAATATCATTAAATCAAGTTTGTGATTCCAAATGGTGATAGGTGATCATAGAGAGGGAGAGAGAAACCGAGAGAGGGAGAGAAGAGTGTGCGATTCCAGGTGGTGGTCATCACTCCTGATGGCGGAGGGCATCGTAGAAGCCGTGGAAATCTTTAGGCAACACCGGCTAGAAATCCAACAACTGACTGTTCTGCTAGATTAAACATTAGCCAACACACACACTGCTTGTTATCATATTTGAAATGGGCAAATAAATAAGTAAACTGAATAGACATTGCACTGCCCTAAATGGACAAACTCTTCTACAGTACAGATGAACATTAACACTACACACATGACATTTTTTAACCACTGTAAAACCATCATGTCAATTTAAGTGTGTGTGCTGGACTCCAGGTAGTAGTGATGAGCAGGGCCGACCCGTTACCCGCGGGACCCACGGGTCAACCCGCGGCGCGGGTAGGTCAAAGTATTCCTCGTTTACATGACCAAAGCATTCATTCGGAATATAACTTTTGACATGCGCAAAGTGGTTCCCGCCTACGCCCGGGCATGGACCAGGGGCCACTACCCGGAGCAGAGCTTCCCCTGGTGGGCATGGGAGGAGGCAATGAATAGCCCCCTTGTGCCTCCGCGGCGGAGGTCTGTCGGTCGTACACAGGCCGGTAAGCAACGCACCGACTCCTGGCCAGGCAGCGTTGTATGCGGTACAAGCCTGTGTTCCTTTGTTATCGCCGTTTTAATGCAAAAGTAGCATATCTACAAGTTCAGACCAGTTTATTTTTTTGTATTGGTACCAGACACGGTAAAACGTAGGCTAGCCTATACTATTTGTCACATTTCTCATGTAGGTACGATGACGTCATCGCGCATTCGCACATGGTCATTATAATAATAAATAATAATACATAAACACCGGACCGCTCATGGTCATTATAATAATAAATGGAGAGAGAGAGAGAGCAACACTACAGTCTATGAAACAAGGCACGCTCATTTATGGCAAAAGTACAAAAGTATTGGCATCAAAATATACTTAAGTAGAAAGTAAAAGCTACTCATTATGCTGAGTTTTTCTTGTATTATTATGAAAAAGCTTTGAAACATGCTGTAACTCATTCACTGTGACGAAAACCCTCTTTCTGCGCCGAGTAGCGCGCGGTACGCACACGGAGAATGCGAAGTCTGTCGCCCTAAAACAAATTTGACCCCGGGTCAAAATCCAGCGACCATGGAGCGGCCGTGGATGGCCCGCTCAAAAGGTGCGTGGGGCGTAGAGTTTTGGGACGACCGTTCCGGCTGCCCATGTAATGAATTGATTAAGTAAAACTCATCTGTTTTCGATGCAGCTGCGCCCTAATAATGTAGTTCATTTATTTTTGTTCACGTATGCTATTAAAACAATGCAGCTATTGCAGTATTGGGCCTTAACATGTGATTAAATGTATACGTATTTGGCCCCTCATATATAAAATAAATGTAAAATCTGATTTAAAATTGAAACTTGCAGCTGATCAATGCGTTTCTGCGTTTACGTGTGGACAGGGATTAAAAAAAGAAAATCTTTGTCATGTGGCCAGGGATTCTTTTTAAAAACTGAGGACTAAAATACCCGTTTAGAAAAAGATCCATATAAGTGTAGCCTAGGCCAGCAATCCTTGGAGTGTCCGTTCTTCTGGACAAGTCTGGGCTTAACCATGGCTTATTAAATGACACTATAGAATAGAATCATTCATTTTATCCCGCAGGAGCGACCGTGGCCGAATTAGAGATTTGATAGGTCATTTTTGGACAATTCTGACAGCACTATAAGCACGGACATGCGCAAAGGAATGCATGTATTCCAAACAGAGAGGAGCGTTCGGAATAAAGTGTTTACATGGTCAATTCCGATTGGTATATCCCGATTCAAACGGTCTATACCACCCCTCCTAACCCGAATGAAAATTAATTCGGGTCAGACTGGAATGGAATATTCTATTCCAATTGAGGTGTTTACATGAGCATTTCTATTCTGAATGAATTCATCCATTCATTCATTCCGAATAGAAGTGTATTCATTCCGAATGAAACTGTCCATGTACCCGCAGCCATTGAGATTAATACCAACACTTTTCAACATAAACCCCTCTGTGTCCAGGCAGGGAGGAACCCAGTGGAACGGTGGTAACGATCCCACCTTAGAGCAAGAATGTAATTAAATCAATTTTGTGATTCCAAATGGTGATAGGCGATTATATAGAGAAACCGAGAGCGGGAGAGAAGAGTGTGCGATTCCAGGTGGTGGTCATCACTCCTCATGGCAGAGGGCGTCGTAGAAGCCGTGGAAATCTTTGGGCAACACCAGCTTCATTTCTTGCAGGTGTTTGAACTTCAGCGCCTTAATGGTGTGCCTGGAAGTGTACAGTGGGGCCACTTTGGTGATGTTGCTCTTCTTTCTCAGAGATGGGGACTCGTAGGGCTTCCAGGCGTCCGAGTGGTTGATCTTGTACTCCATACTGCCATCCACGTTGTACCTAGGATGAATAGAAGTCATGAAGAGAGGGACAGTGACAGGGGAGAAAAGTCAAGTTTTAACTGATTACACAGTATTGCGTCTTTGAACATAGAATAATGTTTATTGTTATGGTTTCCACAGCTATGTCATTATGTATTCAAATACCTGATTGCTCGGAGGTCATGCACGGTGGGATCCCCGGCGACCTTTCCTGGGCGGATGGATTTGCAGAGGTTCACATGGCTGAAGTTGTGGTCCACATACTTCACATGGTATGGCCTGGGATTGGAGCGAGCTCCCCGGATGGCAGCAACATACTCGGCTGGAACGCAGATGTCTCTGTTCCTCAGTCTTCTCTCGATCACACTATGCGCCGAGTCGCACTCCATTTGTGTGTGACCTCTTTCTAGGTACTTCTGTGTCACAGTCTTCTGTGTCTCAGTCGCAAACTTGAGGAGGGCATTGCTCAGGAGCAGGTTTCGATTCTGGTAGCCGCAGCCATCACTCCACAGGATGTACTCTTCATAAGAGGGATGTTCTTTGAGAAAGTGCACAATGCATGATGCAAACTCGTTGGCAGAGATACCAGCTTCACCCTCGTGCCATAAGTAATTTGATGCATCATGTGAAGTCATCTCATAAATGGTGAAGTTATGGACACAGAGCTTGGTCTTGAAATAGAGGGATGAGGCTTGTAGCTTGGGGCAGAGCAGGAGCCCCTGTAGATCCATGCATGTCACCAAGGTCTTCTCGCCTGCCTCTTCTTTGTCCTTCTGCTTCATGGCTCGTGCAGTGTCTTTTTTGATGCAGTGCTCCTTCCATGTGGCAGCATCAATGTTCCCAGCCTTGAACGCACAGCATTTATCGCACTGGTCTTTCTTTGGGTGAAAAAGGGACAGATTTAAGTCCTTAAACGTTCTGGTGAACACTTGCCTTGACAGAGCCTGAATGCCATCTTCTGCACTGGAACGAGTGTACTCTGCATGGAGGTGATTGATGGACTTGAACACAGGCTCCAGGTACATCTTAGAGGATGAGGTCCTGCAGTAGTGCGAGGGAACTTTTGGAAGGTCGAGAAGAAAGGTCTTCAAGAAGTCCACCTCCTCTCTCCTTACAGTCACCCTCTTCTTCTTATCTTCCTCTGAAGGGCTTTTCCCTCTTCTTCCTATCCACTTCAAAAAAGACCATTGCTTCAAGCCTAGGGTTGACAGGAACATGCGTTGGCACACTCTGAGTCTTCTACCATCTACGACAAGGTGACAGAAAATGGATGCTGACCTCCTGGATTTCTCTGCTCCTGTCCGCCGTCGCTTTACACTGCTCACCTCTACCAACGATCTAACATAAATCTTCCTCTCACGCCAGTCTAATTTCTCCCAGAAGTACTTGAAGATCTCTTCTCGCTTAGACTCTTCTGCTTCTCTGCAGTGCAGTTTAGTGGACTTGTGGCAGGCTGCAGACTGGCATGACACACCCATTTTTCTTTCCTCCTTTAACACAGACTCTCGATTCTTCTTCCCGAGATATGACTTGCCACTCATTCTCCGCCTCTTCTGGATGTTGTTCTTCCAGGTCTCTGGATTTCTCCTCTTCCTCGGCCTACCCAGACCAGCATCACCACGAGAGGAGTCCTCTTCCACCTCAACTCCTAAATCTGGTTACAAAAAAAGAGAGAAAAAAATTATTGTCATTTGGACTCTTAGTGTGTGTGTGAGTCTCTCTCCCTCCCTCCCTGTATGTATGTGTGTAATCTCTAAAGAACAGATTCTGCTCTGCGTTGGAATCTGTCGTGAAGGCTCGTCATAACATGTACGCACTGGGCTACAAGTGGGCGTGCCTTCAGATCAGGAAGCAGGCCGCGCTTTACCCAATCAAATGTAGTGGGCGGGATTCACGTGTCCGTCGATCTTTCCCCCTCGAAACAAACCCAAACTAATTTAACAATAGCGTCCGCGGAGCAGACAAAACCACGGAAAGATATTCACATTTTAACTTACTCTTTCATCATAGAAACAAGTGGGCTTATAACCAAAACGATCCATGTTCTCTGGGAGAAGTGGTGTTAGTGTTCCGTGTAGAAATATTGTTAGTGGGAATGAAAACATAGTGGCACCACCGGAAGTGAAAGGCTGAAGGCAGACCGAAACCCCGGTTTCCTTGCGCACGGGTGCTACGTCGTCAAAGCCAAGTTAGATATTACAAACAGCAGAGGGCGCTGTTTTTCATTCTCATTTGGGTTCCCAGATTGGTATCTGTGTGCTTGTGTATAGAGCCCCCTCGCGTGCACACCTGTGACTGTAAGTGTACGTGTGTATGGATGTGTAGTTGAACGAAAAGTTAAATAGCAAACACGCAGCATGCACGATACTACATTACGCACGTGTGCATCAATGTGTCCATATTAATAATTATAATACCTTCATTTCCAGATTCAGATTCACCAGGAGAATCACTGTTATGGTCACGTTCAGGTGTCCAGGTTCGATCACGTGGATCTGGGAAAGAAAGAGGAACACAAACTGAATGCAATGTTGACATAATTCAGTGTCGCTAGGATTTTGCATTATTTTCTCTCGCTGACTTAAGCCTAGTTTTCCACAAACCTTCATCCTCCCCACTTGTGTCATCACTTGTGTCATCCTCAACTCCTTCTTCACCCTCCATATTTGAGTCATGCTCAACTCCTTCTCCTCCTGAACAGCAGAAAATAATTATGAAAGGCTCTCACATTGTCGGTGTGAGGGTCTCGATCTCGTCATGTATGTTTCTGTCTGTGAGAGAGACTGAATTCAAACTAGCAAACATGCAGCATTCACCACATCATCTGTGTGAATCACTGTTTGTGTTATTTGCCGTTTTAATTACTTGCCGATATGAGAAGCACCTACAGCTGAATTACTTTTACATGAAAGGCTCTATACAGTGATTAACAATAATACCTTCATAGCCGGATTCAGCAGCATCAGGAGAATCACCATTTTTGTCACTATTAGGTGTCCAGGTTAGATCCAGTGCATCTGGGAAAGAAAGACAAACAAACTGAATGCAACGTTGACACATCTGTAATTCAGTGTCGCTAGATTTTGCACCCTTTGCTCTGGCTGACCTAAGCCTAGTTTTCCAGGCATTTCTTAGTTTTCCACAAACCTTCTTCCTCCCCACTTGAGTGGTCATCCTCAACTCCTTCACCCTCCACATTTGAGTCATGCTCAACTCCTTCTCCTGCAGAAGAAAATATGAAATGTTGACAGTGTGAGGGTCTCTCTCTTGTCATGCATGTTTCTGTCTGGGAGGGAGAATTTCAACTAGAAAACATGCAGCATTCACCACATCACCTGTGTGCATCACTGTTTGTGTTATTTTGGGCCGTTTCAACAACTTGCTGATATGAGAAGCACCTACAGCTGCATTTCTTTTGCATGAAAGGCTCTATACAGCGATTAATAAGAATACCTTCATTGTTGGATTCAGCAGCACCAGGAGGATCACCATTTTGGTCACTTTTATGTGTCCAGGTTAGATCCAGTGCATCTGGGAAAGAAAGACAAACACACACACTGAATGCAACGTTGACACGTACCTGTTAATTCAGTGTCGCAAGATTTTGCACCCTTTCCTCTGGCTGACCTAAGCCTAGTTTTCCAGGCATTTGTTATTTTTCCACAAACCTTCTTCCTCCCCATTTGAGTGGTCATCCTCAACTCCTTCATTCTCCACATCAACTCCTTCTCCTGCAGAAAAAAAGAACAAAATATGACATGTCACACTGTCAGTGTGAGGGTCTCTCTCTCGTCATGCATGTTTCTGTCCGTGAGTGAATGTCAAATAGCAAATATGCAGCAGTCACAATATTGCAAAGCATCACATGTGTGCATCACTGTTTGTTATTTAGTGCCGTTTATAATTACTTGCTCCATTCTGAGAAGCACGTGCAGCAGCATTTTTGTATGAAAGGCTCTATACAGCTATTAATAATAATAATAATACCTCTGAATTCAGCAGCACCAGGAGAATTATCCAGCTCTAATTTAAGTGTCCATGATGAATCAAGCGCATCTGGTAAAACAAAATAAACACAATGTACAGTCAATGCAATGTTGAAGATGACATAGCCAAGAGTTTGCATCCTTTGCTCTTAATCCTTGTTTAACCACAAACATTACTTCTCCTCTACCAGTGGATCTCTGTACTGTGTGTGTGTGTGTGTGTGTGTGTGTGTGTGTGTGTGTGTGTGTGTGTGTGTGTGTGTGTGTGTGTGTCAAACCTTCCATCTCCCCAATTGATGAGTCCTTCACTGATCCTCCAACCGATTCTTCTCCTGATGAAAAACAAGACAAATAAATAAGTGGTTGTTCTCACATGAATGAAATACTTTGACATTATTGTGAAGATACTACAGCAGATACAGATTGACAATTTCTGTCAGGGTTAATAACACATTTTTCAACTAGTACAGCAGGTGCAACAATACAAAAACACACATGATGTGGGTCTCAGTCTATGTACATTGTAATTCACAAAAACACACTACCTACTTTAATTTCCAGATGTAATCACATCAGCTGACCCAGCACCGTCATAATCAATTTGGTCACATTCAAGTGAATCTTGGAAAGATACAGATTAAAATATTAGTACACAGAAGACATCAGCTAATTGTTGTTATTCATGATTAAAAAAATACTTTGATTCATCACATACCAGAACAGCCTGAATCAACCTGGTCATCTTGGAAAAAAATGGAAAAAACAGTTTAATATTACACTGAACATGTCAATAAACCAGAAGGAGCGAGTGCATTCTCCGGCAGCGGCAACAGCCGCGGAACGTCCGCGGAACTTCCGGTGGAGGAGCGGCAGCTCCCGGCAGTGACTGCCGGCGGTGGAGCGTCAGCTGCCGGCGGAGCAGCGGAACTGCCGCGGAAACTGCCGGTGGAGGAGCGGCAGTCGCGGAACTGCCGGTGGAGGAGCGGCAGTCAACTTCTTTTTCCGCCGATAAAGTATAGTTTTGGACCATGACGGAGCCGCGCCGAATCAGCAGACCTTGAGGCCAAGGAGTCGCGCCCGAGCGCCTCCAGGCGCGAGTGCCCGCGACGACCGGCCGATGGTCTGCTATTCGACTAAGCGGCGTCCGAGTTATGTACCGATAGGCACAGAATCGTAAATAATATTAGTGGGGACTGCGTTACACAAACGCAGCACACTCCCAAAGCTGACGCCACCGGCAGCTCCAGCCGCCGCCGCCGCCGCCGCCACCGGCAGCAGCCGCTGCCGGAAAATGCACTCGCTGTCCCTCCAATAAACTGTAGCCGACTTGTTCCTATTTTTAAATTCCACAAACCTTCCTCGCTGCTTTCACTGCTCTCTATCACAGCCTCTGCTTCATCATGTCTGCCCCTGACACACTTCACGTTAACCAGAGCACACAGCTCCTCCATTGAATACATCATTCTGAAAAGTAATACTGAAAAGGAGAATACAGCGTTAAAATCAGTTGGGGGGGGGCACTAATGGTACGTTGTTGTGCTGGCAGCTTAATGTATGGAATAAAAATGGTAGCCTGATCAAGACTTAGGGCCCGTACACACTGCAGGAGATTGGGTCCGATATTGCTGTCGCCGAAATTTTTTGGCGCTCGCCGACAAAACCTCCCGATCTGACGCAGATCGGCCTTTGATCTGCGAGATAATGCTCGCTGTGTGTGAAAGGCACCGCGACACGATCTGGCCGCGATCATCCGCTCTGGGATGGCTTTGCGACCGTTTTCAAATATCTATCTTGTTAGATATTCGGCCCTGTCGCAGACAGGAGATCGGACAGTATCATACAGTATGAAAGGGTCTGCGAGGAGATCCACGCTACAGCCAATGAGAGCACATTACAGCCACCGTGGCTAGGGGAGCGTCGCTGGATCTGACCACAACAAACAGTCCCTACCGCAATATTATCGTGCAGTCCTGTATTAAGTTAACATTATAAAACAAAAGGAGAGTGAGCGAGCCTGGTGGGCTATTTATTTTAGAGGAATTGTACAGAGAGAGAGAGAGAGACAGAGACATAGAGCGAGAGCGAGCTCTGTCTGTGTGTGTGTGTGTGTGCAGCATGTGCACGCCGTCTCTGAACAGCGTTGCCAGATGTTGCGAGAGAAATAAGCAACCAGGTCTATGAAAACAAGCACTTAAAACCTATTTACAAATACATTGGATATTTGAAAATAGCCGATCTACAAGCTCACAACGCGTCGCAGCTATTTTCAAAGAAAAATCTTGAGAAAATTGTGGAATATTTTCCAAATCCACACAAATCTTGTATGGGGGTCTATGATGGCACAACATATTTACAGAAGGGGGTCTGCGGACAAATACATATTATGTGTTGTTTAAACCACTGGTTTAAACCACTGGTTTAAACAACATTAGGAAACAAGGCCAAATAAGCAACTACACAAATAAGCCCAAAAAACGCACCCCGCAACAACCAATATTTACAAGCAACTCTACAGAAAAACAAGCCCAAAGTCGCTTATAATAAGCGGACATGGCAACGCTGTTACTGAGTTTCATTGCGCACTTTTAAGCTTTCTTGACTTGTTTCAGAGAGAGAAAAAACGAGAGAGAGAGAGAGAGAGAGAGAGAGAGATACATACAGAGAAATAGAGAATTAATGATTTAATTTCAACAATCAGCGTCCTGTCTCGGTCTCGTGCATATCACGGGAGCTGTGCACGTTTTCATGAGACGTCGGTTAAAATGAATTGGAATAAAAACAAATGTATGTATCGGGTCTGGATAGCATCCTAGTGAACTACCCTACAGTGTGTGATCCCTAGTCGTTGATCAATCGTATAGTGTGAAAACCACAACGATATATGACAGCCGATTTCAAGAAATAAACTCCTGCAGTGTGTAATGCTTAACGATCAGACGACTCCCCGACCACTTTAAAGTCCTACAGTCTGTACCCTGCCTTTAGTCTTAGCGACCCCCCCTCCCCCCCTCCAGTTTGACCTGGAATTTCACCAGTAAAGTCTGTATTTCTCAAAACATGTACAAATGCAAAATATAAAGTACTTACCCGCTTGCCCCAAATGTTAACTAGGTGTCCGGCGTGTTTGTACAATGTATTAGTCCATATCTTTCAATAAAGTAGTGTTTTAATCCCATCTGTGGCCGAACGCCATTTTTCCTCCTCGTTTACATTGAGTGTAATTCCGGTTTTCACCAGATGCGCCCGTCACTACCACCCAACCTCCGACAGAATTCGGCAACAGACGGGATTAATTAAAACACTTATTTATTGAAAAATATGGACTAATACATTACACAAATACAGCGGACACCTAGTTAACATTTGGGGCAAGCGGGTAAGCACCTTATATTTTATACGTGTACATGTTTGGAGAAATATGGTCTTTAATGGTGAAATTCCAGGGCAAAAAAATGGGGGTGGTCGCTAAGACTCTCGTAGATACCAAAGTAAAAGTCAGACTCGATCAAATACATCTACCATAGTCTTGATTTAAGGCTATTACAATTGCAAATGATTTGATATGTAACGCTAGTTGAGGTTGACGGAGAAGAACCATGTTTGATCAATGCAAAGTCAGTATCCGACGCTGTTAAGGAAACTTTCAGAGATCTGCTTTGAACAATGATTTAACTTATAAGTGCCTAAGTAACATTTCACACGACGGCAAGGACAATCGTGAACATGATCGTTAGTATAACCTAACATACAGTTGTCAAACAAGACGTTTGGTGATACTTTACCGTGTAATAATGTCAATCATCTCAATAAAGTCCATGTAGAAAAGTTTGTTGCTGGGAAAACTTGACTCTTCTCCCGCGGTTCACAATACTTGCGCGCACACACACACACACACACACACACACACACACACACACACACGCGCGCCACGAGGGAGGCGGCATGTTGTGTGACCCTGTGTGGAACCTCATCCAGGAGAATAACAGGAGGTTAGATTCCATAGCCCGAAGGGACAGTCATGTGTTTGATTGGTTGTTAGGGAAATATCACAACCAATCGGTGGACGGACATTTAATGATGACGTGTTTTCAGACAATTTTTTAGCAAACACACCCCCTTTTTCCAACCGACCAACCAGACTTACCCAACCCCGCCCCTTTTTCACCGACGCCCCGCCTCTCTTTAAATAGCTTCAGAGGTTAACTCCCCCTTTTGGCCATTTGCCTGATATGTGCTTGTATGAACGTGCTATCGCCCGTTCAAAAATAAAAAATAAAACAATCCACAATGATTGATTGACGGCTATGAATCATGTTCAGTGACTCAGTGAGTGTTTGTGGCTGCATGTGGAATTGAAGGGGCGATGTATTTTGTGTTGTGGCTGCTGTTGAAGGTTTGGACAGTGACAGGATGACTTTCATATAGACCGCCGAAGTCTGACGTCATTTACACATCCTTTGTTTGTCTACCTGGTTCGCAGTTTTCCACCCCCGTTCTGAATCCCATAGACGTATTTAATATCGCGTCAAATAAGAACTGTGTTCCAAAAATAAACAAATGACCCCGGCGTGTTGACTCTTATGGATATGAAGCATCAACTGACGGTGAGAAAACGCTAATGTTACATCCGCCGAATTAGTTACATTTTCGCCAGAAACAGACTGTATCAAATATAAGTGACTGACTATCATAAACGATACAGAACCCCCTCCCTGACAATAACGCCGACACGCGGTGTTTATTTTTGGACCACAATTCTTATATGAGACGATTCTAAGATGACCCAATGTTATTCTCCATAGAGAAATTACTTCCGCAAACCTGGGGATGAACGAGTCACGTCAGGACTTCGGTGCTCTATTGGTTCACATCATTGGGAGAGTAATCTCTCAAGAACAGATCCATCGCTGCGCTTGAATCTGTCGGTAGCCGTGTTGACAACCCGTGCACATTGGCTACAAGTGGGCGTGCCATCAGATCAGGAAGCAGGCCGTGCTTTACCCAATCAAATGTAGTGGGCGGGATTTACGTGTGTGCGGCTCGTTCCCCACTGGAAACAAACCGAAACTCATTTAACAATAGCGTCCTCGGAGCCGACAAAACCACGGAAAGTTAGTTGCATCTTTCATCATAGGAACAAGTGGGCTTATAACCAAAACGATCCGTGTTCTTTGGGAGAAATGGTGTTAGTGTTCCGTGGAGAAATATTGTTAGTGGGAATGAAAGCATAGTCGCACCACCGGAAGTGGAAGCCTGAGGGCAGACCAAAACCCCGGTTTCCCTGAGCACGGGTCCTCCGTACAGCTCCGCCCAGAGCCAAATTAATAAGTGAAAAACTGCAGAGGGTGCTGTTTTTCCTTTTTATTTGACGATGGGTTCCCAGATTGTTGGGAGAGTGGCAACACCAGTTGAAGACTGAGGCTCAGCCACTGAGCCCAATTTTAAATGGGAATTATTTCATACTGCTGTACTGCTTCAAGCTACAGAAGAGGTTTTGAGCTCTGACCTATTACGGTAGATTTTATAAATCTGATTACGGTAACTAAAACGTAAATCTTATTACATTATGTTTTATAAATCTGATTATGGTAGGTTTTACCATCTCGCAATGGGTGATCATTTATTTGGACATTATTTTACAGTCACACCATTATGGAACAACAAATATATACTTCACAAAATAAAAAGAATCAGCATAATTCAAATGGGGAGGTATTACTGTACAATGATTTTTGTTGTAAATAAGATGTTGATTTGCTACATCAAATAATATATTGGCAAGGCTACTGTTAGTGCCACAAGCATTGACACTAGTAGTGTTAATGCTTGCACATTGGCAGACCTACATCTATCACACCCAATATTAATAGTATTAGCTGCAGCTGAAGTATAATTACGCAAGCATCGTGGTCCTATGTATTCAAGTTATAATCAGGTCATACAAGACATACAATACAATTCAAATCATCATCAATACCAAGAGCAATAAAAGGTATTTACAAAAAACAGGGGGGTCTAGGTCCTGTTGCAATTTGCGACAGGTGCTCTTTTAGGTGTTGAATGAGGATAGGGAGTCGTAAAGTTTGATGGTTGGCGGTACGGTGTTCCACATTTTGATGGCAGAATAGTAGAATGGATTCATCCCTGTGTTTGTGCCGAATGTGGGGCGTCCGAGATCAGTGGAGCTCCCTCTGGTGTTGTGCCCGTGGGTGTTTCTCACTCTGGTGAAGCAGTTTGACAGATACACGGGCACTGATCCCCTGAGTATCTTGAAGACAAGGCCCACTGCAAGTTGGTAGTCTGTCTTCTACCCTGAGCCATCCCAGCCTCCCTGGGGCTAGGTGAGTTCTGGGAGTGAGCCTGCATCACTGTGAGTCCTGGGAGTGAGCTTGGTCAGCCTACAGAAAATCAAACTTTAAAATTGGCCGATAGGGTTTCATTCCCCTTGAAAGCAGCAGTAGCCAACTTCAGAGAAATGTAAAAAAGAAAAAACCCACAGGTCTCTGGGTCTGAGACTAGGCAATGAAACTGCAGGCGAGACCAAGATGACACCCCCCAAGCACATGCACATGCACATGCACATGCACATGCACATGCACATGCACATGCACATGCACATGCACATGCACATGCACATGCACACGCACACGCACACGCACACGCACACACATTACAGTCATTTAGCAGACGCTTTTATCCAAAGCGACTTACACTAAGCGCATTCAACATAGGTAGGGAACGAAAACTACTAATCACCAGAAGTCTTAAGTGCATTTTCTGCAAAAACAAGCAACCAAGAGTATACCTAGCACAAAGGTAAAAGTGCAATATATCAGCTACCCATTTCCTTAAACAGATGAGACAAAATAGCTCAATTAAATGAGCAGGAGCTAAAACAAATAAGTGTATCGACTAAACAAGATCCAATAAAACAATACAACAATAAAACAAGCGTTCGTACAACTAGTTAACAACAAGTAGGCCAGGCAAAGAGGAAGGGTAGTGTTTCCTGAAGAGGTGGGTTTTCAGGCTGCGGCTGCGGCACACACACACACACACACACACACATTCTGTCTGTCTGTCTGTCTGTCTGTCTGTCTGTCTGTCTGTCTGTCTGTCTGTCTGTCTGTCTGTCTGTCTGTCTGTCTGTCTGTCTGTCTGTCTGTCTGCCTGCCTGCCTGCCTGCCTGCCTGCCTGCCTGTCTGTCTTCCACCTCAGGACAAACCTCCTCAGTCCTCTCGGACGAACTGTGACGGCCGTCCCATCGGCTGTCTGTCACAGACCCTGTCGCCATGGTAACTTCCCCATGGAGGAGAGTTCCCATGTGACATCATTTCCTCCTCCTGTGCCTGTTGGCCTGACATGTGTGTCTGCTCTAAAAACAAAACGTGCAATGCATGAGCAGTCCCACGATGGACAGACAGCCCACAGGACCTGTCTGTCTGTCTGTCTGTCTGTCTGTCTGTCTGTCTGTCTGTCTGTCTGTCTGTCTGTCTGTCTGTCTGTCTGTCTCTCTCTCTCTCTCTCTCTCTCTCTCTCTCTCTCTCTCTCTCTCTCTCTCTCTCTCTCTCTCTCTCTCTCTCTCTCTCTCTCTCTCTCTCTCTCTGCTTTGTTGAAAGTCCAGCTGAAATGGAAACTGAGATCAGTGAATCTCAACCTTTTTTCATTTCAGGGACCCCCAGTTTCATATGCATTAGGCCACGGACCCCCATTTGATATGATGTATTTGATCTCTGAGACCCCGATCTAGACTGTACTCAGAGTTATGAATAAAAACAGATGACCCGCGGGCACTCAAACATTTGAAAGAGGAGAACGGGTTTCATCGGGTATTTTAACTAATAAAGCACGTTCTACCTCTTTTAAATGTTTGAGTGCCCAGGGCCATCAGTTTTTCTTCATGTTTGTATCCTGCTGGATCCAGGAGCACCACGGACACTTTTAATACCACTTGTTCCTCCGTGAGCACCCAGTCATTCTTCTTTCTTTGTACTGGGAGAGCTCAGAGAGTGAACAAAGGGAAACAAATGGACCCTTATTATGGGTCCATTTGGTTCTATTTGTACACTCAAAGCTACAGACCTGCGGAATTAATTTGGACCCCTGGATTTCCCCAGACCCGACTTTGAGAAACATCACATACTCACATCTTCCAGCCGAGAGAGCAAAATTTTAAGTTAGAGATTTATTTTGCTTTTCAAAAGTAATTAATTTCAACCAAATTAAAATTTGTGCTTCATTAAGTCATTTTTATCAAATCCAATACAAATTTAATCATCATTACAAATACAGCAATCAGTTTTTTTCTCAGCTCATGCTCTTTAAAACCTTTCTTTCGTTTAATTACTGAACCTGGCATGACATTTTAAAAAGGTTACATTTCTCCTGCACTGTTTTCATATACTTATTATGTTTGATCTGTAAATGGCATTTAAACTTGCACTTATTACAACACGCAAAGTGTTTGGCCATCCTTTAAAGATCAAGTTGGTCTTTCCTGGTGTACGTGCATGGATGATATCATTGCTGTCGGGCACACACCTCTTATCTCCATATAGTTTTTGGGCGGTGTAGCCGCCCCTATAAGTGGGGTTGGGACACCTCATTAGTATTAGTTTCCTGCACTGTGATTGGCCCAGCTGGCCCCCCTAGCTGTACTGTGATTGGCTGACTCTATTGGCTGACTCTATTCAGCACTGTGATTGGCTAGCGAGACACATGATGACATTAATAACCTATAAATAGGATTATGCACTTCCAAAAATCAATTTTTTTTTGAAGTGAGCTTCCATCACTATGATGACCACTGTGGCCATGACCACACCGCCCACTTCACACTGGGTGTGATTTATTTCTTAATGAATGCCCTCCAAAATAGCAGATCTGCAAGCTCGAAACTGAGCTTGTGGGCCTGCTATCTTTTTTGCTATTTTTGAATTTGAATCCTGAAAAGTAACAGTTCTGGATTTATGAGGTTTGCACCCGACAGAGATGATATCCTACCCCAGGTAATGCCTCCTGATATTGCCCAACTCAAATAATGCTGATTGAGCTTTGATTGGTCCTTAGCCCTGTGCACATTTTATTTTCAAATCTGTTCTGTGGACAGAAATTAATAATACAAAAAAATTATAATATTACATTTCATCCATACGCCATTAACCCATTTAGACTGTGATTGCATCTGACTTTAGATTTATTTGGCTATAAAAAAATTGCATATATACAACAAGCTCATAGCGCGGTACAGAGTGCCGCGCTATGAACTTAAAAAAATAAAATCTTGAACATTAAGTGCAAATCTTTGAATATATATACATTTTTAAAGCGAACATTTGTAACTCAAATCTTCGCTTCTGGGGGTGGTCCCTGGAACAACATATTTTGAGATGGGGGGGTCGGCGGACCAATAATTTTGGGTGGTCCTTGACATGAAAAAGTTTGAGAACCACTGATATAGAAAAAAATTATTTAACTAATAATTCAGTTTAATCATTCTTTTTCAGAAACCTGTTAAGATTTAGAAGACATTTGTAGAATCCCCCAAAAGCAAAGATTTTAGTTACAAATGTTCACTTTAGAAAAATACATATATTCAAATATATTCACGATTTTTCCAAACAATAGCAGATCTACAAGCTCATAGCGCGGCACTCGGTGCCGGGTTATGAGCTTGTATATCTGCTATTTTTAACCAAATAAATCTAAAAATGACACAGATGCGTTCCCGGATTGAATGGGTTAAAGGGTAACTTTGGGTCATTTTATCGTCTACTCAGGCTTTTGTGAGCCCCCTAGACCGTTTTTAAGTTGCTTGATTCAGTATTTAGATATTTGATATTCATTTAATCAGACACGCCCCCTTCCTATACAAACCCATTATAACTTAAAACTCAATTTTTAACATGTTAGATTCATCAAAAACACCCGTCCTTGGTTCTGGTGACTCACCCTGCCCTCCTAATACGCGAAGGGGCCGTGTTTTTTCGATAACTTTTTTCATTTATTTTTAATATTTTTTGGGGAAAATGAAAAGAATGTAATACAATAAAAAAAATTAATAAATAAATGAAAAAACACGGCCCCCTCACGTATTAGGAGGGCAGTGTGAGTCACCAGAAGGACGGGTGTTTTCGATAAATCTAACATGTTAAAAATTGAGTTTTAAGTTATAATGGGTTTGTATAGGAAGGGGGCGTGTCTGATAAAATGAATATCAAATATCAAAATACTGAATCAAGCAACTTAAAAACGGTCTGGGGGGGCTCACAAAAGCCTGAGTAGACGATAAAATGACCCAAAGTTTATTTGAAAGTGAAATATCCCTTTAAGTAGGAGCTGCTAACCCATGCCAAACGGAGTAGGCCTATATGTGAGAAGTGAACACAATGAAGCGTGCATTGTTAAGCGCTTTCGATAAAGTCTATATACAGTAAATGCACCATTTAACACGTCTGACAGTCTTCTCCTGCGTGTTACGGTACATAATGAAAGTGCAACAATGTATCCACCAGGATTCTGCTGCCATTGTCTGGAGTTCATATGTGAAAATGGCTCTACATTACTGTTCATTCAGGGGTGTCATTTGGGGTCCCAGGGGATAGCAATTGCCACCCGCTAGCATTTGCATTCAACCTCAAATTCGGTACTTTCATGCCTATCGTTGCTGTCGCAGGCAGAGACCTCTTATCTCCATATTCAAACTTTTTGTGTTTTTTTCATAAATTAACACCCTATACTTGTTCATACTACAGCGTCACACAAAAGCATCGCAAATAGCAGATCTACAACCCTTAGATTTGTTTTTAGCTTGTCGACCTGCTACTTTGAAAAGTAACAGTTTTGGATGAGGTTTTACCCGAAAGAGACAATATTTTCTTTTCTTTTTGCAGATTAATGTGACTTTAGATTGCCGCTGAGTGCATCTCAATGCGCTCCCATCCATCTACATGTGACGTGACAGCCTACACACGCTTTCTTCCTCTGTCTGCAATCATTGACCACTTTCCAACCCGGCTTCCGTATTTTGGCCATGTCATACAGTAGATTTGCACAAAATAGCAGATCTACAAGCTCATAGCGCAGCACGAAGTGACACACTATGAGCCTGTACTGTATATCTGCCAAAGTATAAAATGACACAGATGCTGTCCCGGTTATTATTGCGTAAGCTGCAGTAAGGTACTTACTATGGGATATCATCGCCCCCTGGCGATCACACAGAGCACACAAAGACTCCCGAATTCCAATTCCTATTGGATAGGGTCGTGTGACGCAAAACACCGGCGACCGGTTGTGGTATAAATACCACTGCGTCATATGGACTCGTCCTCTTCTTCCACTCTGCTTACGCGACTGCGCACGGAGCCGAACTAGCACTACGGAGAAATCCAACACAACCCAAAGTACCGTGCTACTCTATGGGCGCTTTCGTAATTCAGTTTCAGTTATTTAACTCTCCCGAGTTCCTTTCAACTTATTATTACTTTTATTATTACTTTCTTTCCTATCCTCTCAGTTTTCTCGCCACGAGGCGCACGGCTAAAGCTAAGCTAAGCTAACGCTAAGTACTAAACAAAGAGCTTTCAAAACTTTCATGAGCCCTCAGTGTTCGCTATGACGTCAGAAGCCCCCACCTTCCCCTTGAATCCTCTCGCTCAATGTTTTTCCAAATAGAAAGCTTGCAGACCGAATCCTTGGGTGCTACGTACTGTGCTAAAAGGATACAGGTTGCAATTCTCGAGCATACCTCCACTAACAACCAAAGTAGTGTTCTCCCGAGCGTCAGGCCAAGCGGCCATAACGCTGAGGGAAGAGGTTCTGGCTCTCCTGAGCAAGGGTGCAATCAGGGAATTATTTCCGGATCAGAACCGACTGGGTTTTTATTCGGAGTACTACCTGGTGAAAAAGAAAGGGGGGGGGGGGGGGGGGCGTAAGACCTATTCTGAACCTCAAGGGCTTGAACAGGTTTCTGAAGGTCTTCAACTTTCGAATGCTCACAACCGCGACATTGTTGCAAACGATACGTCAAGGAGATTGGTGGATGAGTATAGACCTCAAGGATGCCTACTTTCACGTCCCAATCTACCCGCAGCACCGCAAGTTCCTGCGCTTTGGCTACGAAGGCAAGGTGTACGAGTACACGGTGCTCCCTTTTGGCATGTCACTGAGCCCCCGGGTGTTCGTGAAATGCACAGAGGCGGCGATAGCTCCGCTGCGTTGGCAGGGTCTGCGTCTGGCGACGTACATAGACGATTGGCTGCTGGCAGCGGAGTCGAGTGAAGAGGTAGCGCGGCACACGGAGATGGCCATTGTGCACCTGCAGTCCCTGGGGTTCACAATCAACGCTCAGAAGAGCGTTTTGATTCCATCCCAACAAACCACCTTCGTGGGGATATCCTTGGATTCCACCACGATGGTGGCGCGCCTGTCCCAGGATAGGATAGCGAGCTTCTTGGCATGTGTGCGCTCCATGCGCCTGGGGCGCAAGGTCACGTACAGAACATGCATGCAAGCCGTGGGTCTCATGGCCTCG
Organism: Gymnoscopelus braueri; assembly: GCF_963280865.1. Lineage (NCBI taxonomy): Eukaryota > Metazoa > Chordata > Actinopteri > Myctophiformes > Myctophidae > Gymnoscopelus > Gymnoscopelus braueri. Next base: position 54,139,282 of record NC_137605.1, on the reverse strand, counting down.
GCCATACATCTGATCCGGCTGGGCAGATTCTACATGAGACCTTTCCAGAGATGGATGCGGTCTCTGAGGATACCGCACTCCATGGGCTCTCGGAAGGTGGTAGTGTCACCACGCTGTGTAATGTCACTCCAACCGTGGACACAGGCGACCTTCTTGGCCGAAGGGGTCAAGATAGGCGCTGTAGTGTCCTGGAAGGTGATCACCACGGACGCCAGCCTCTCAGGTTGGGGGGCTGTCCACGAAGGCTACTCAGCCCGGGGGTTGTGGGACTCCTCCCAGAGGAGAGCCCACATCAACTACCTGGAGCTGCTGGGGGTCTTCCTCGCTCTCAAACTTTTCGAGAGCCACATCGTGGGGTGTCATGTCCTGGTCGGAACGGACAATACCACAACGATGTGTTATGTCAACAAACAAGGAGGCTTGGGTTCCCTTGTGTTGGACAGGCTAGCACGCGAGCTGACGCTCTGGAGCGTGCAGCGCTTGGCACAGCTGCGCGCCACCCACATGCCGGGCCACCTGAACAGTGGGGCGGACCTGCTGTCCAGAGGGGGGCTCCAGTACGAGGATTGGTCGCTGTACCAGAGGGCCGTGGATCTGATCTGGGCCCGGTTCGGCCGATCTGTTTGCGTCCAGAGAGAACGCGAAGTGCTCGCGGTTCTTCTCGATCAGGGCCAAGGACCAGTCCTTGGGAGTAGACGCTCTGGCGCACGAGTGGCCGAGCGGTCTATTTCTTTGCCTTTCCGCCCCTGGGTCTGATCCGTCTGACAGTGGAGAGGATCAGGACCCAAGGTGGGAGGGTTCTGCTGGTAGCGCCAGCATGGGGCACGTGGAGGACGGAGATCTCTCCCCTCCTCTACGACGAGCCGTGGCCTCTCCCCCTGTTCAGAGACCTTCTGAGACAAGGCGGACACGAGAACCCCCAGACTCTGGATCTGTGGGTTTACCCCGTGAGAGGTCGAGTCTGACCTCGCAAGGCCTGCCCCCTGCAGTGGTAGCCACTATACAGGGGGCTAGGGCAGATTTTACCAAACGTCAGTACGACGTTAGGTGGAATATGTTTGAGACCTGGTGCCTGGAGCAATCACCTCCGGTGGTGGCTTTTCAGGCCCCTGTGAGAAGCATTCTGGTCTACCTGCAGGACAGGTTGGACCATGATTTGGCCTTCTCCACCATCAAGGTGTACCTGGCAGCCATCTCCGCTTGCCATGATGGGTTCAATGGCCAGTCGATGGGCACGCAATGGCTGGCGCAAGCGTGCTAGGCCAGTGAACAGACCTTTGTTCCCTAAGTGGGACCTGACTGTGGTGCTGGACGCACTGTGTCGGCTCCCCTTTGAGCCTCTTGAAACATTAGATCTACAGATCGTGAGTTTCAAAACGGTGCTCCTGGTGGCCCTTTGTACGGCAAAACGCGTTGTTGACATGCAGGCGCTCTCTGTGAGCGAGGACTGCACGTGGTTTTCAGACGACGGCAAGAGGGTTTTGTTGAAACCCAACTTGACGTTTGTGTCTAAGACCGGCGCGGTTGCCAGGGCCCCAGTGGAACTGGGGGCTTTCCATCCTCCGCCGTTCGCTTCGGCAGAGGATAGACGGTTGCACTGTCTCTGTCCAGTGAGGGCCTTGAGGCTCTACTGTCAGAAGACGGCGGTCGGCCGTGAGTCGTCTCAGCTTTTCGTCTCCTTTGGCCGGGGTCAGAGGAAGGCGGTATCTAGACCGACTCTGTCCAGATGGATCGTGGAGGCGATTCGGTTGGCATATGTGAGTAGTGGTGCCGCTGTCCCGCTGGGACTGAGGGCCCACTCTACTCGGGGTGTAGCTGCATCTTGGGCCCTCTACAAAGGGGTGTCGATGCAGGAGATATGCTCTGCGGCTAACTGGTCGTCTCCCTTGACCTTTGCATCTTTCTAGAGGGGGTCTTCCAGGGCGTTAGAGGGGAACTCACTAACGCTCTGAACCAGGGCTACGCTGCTTCATCCTCTATGCATGAACCCGAAGTTTACAAATTGTACTCTCACGGATGATCTGATCGTCTGATAAAAATATTAAGCATATGCCAAGTTAACTAAGGTATATAAATGATGCTGAGCTAAACATGTTTCCTTAATTTCGAAGTTTTATAGTTAAACGTTATGATGAAAGTCCCCAGTTCCTCTCACAAAGTGACAGCTGTTGCGCTCGCCATGTTTATGAATGGTTAAAAAATCTTTTGAAAATAGCAGATCTACAAGCTCACGACGCTTCACAACCTTGTAGATCTGCTATTTTCAAAAGATTTTAATACATATTAAATTTGGGAAATGGGACATTCTGCATTCCTTTACTTTTGGTATTTTAAGTATATTTAATTTACTTGCATAATGGGGACACTTTAGTGTTTTATTTACCTTGCAGATGTCACCTCACCGCTGTAATTTATTCATAAATATATTATTCAGAAGTTGTATTTGGAGTGGACTGCTTCAGGACATCTGACAGTTGGCTCTGGTATTTTTATGATCCATTTCACTGTATATATTCGCAAAGGGAGTTTAAACTGCTGTGTAGCGTAGGACAGCACTACGTAGTTTACGTAGGCTTTACGTAGGCTTGGTCCAGGAGGTCTTTACGCGCATGCTGTCTCGCGAATGTAGTTTTACCACACACGTAACGCCGTGCGCTTGAGAACCTACGACGATGGAGTCTCCTGAAGCCAGTTTAGATGGCACGTAGGGCACACACAGCTGCTACTAACGAAGATAGTGCGTAGCGGGGTTGCTACTGCGCAGCTGCGTGGAGGCTCTTACGCAGCTTCTAGGCTACGCACGAGCTCAAATTCGTTTGGGAAACCCGGCCAATAATAATATTCCATTCAGGTGAAGTTGTAGATCATTTATTCTGAAGATTTCAGCAGAGCAAACAGCATACAGATCATGAGAAGCAGGTCTCCAGGCCTGCTCCAGCAGCCCCTCCTGCAGCCCCTCGGGGCACAAGCCTCTTGAACACCTATCTTACACAGTTCTTATAGTAGACCAACTAGGGTGTTTTTATGATTCTGAATCCATTGCAAGCATTTCTTTTGCACCAAAACTACTCCTTGGGCTAAAAACGACCATAGCCATCCTTTTCCAGGTATACTTTTTGTGTAAAAAGCCTATTGAGATTGGGCTGTTTTTAGCCCAAGGAGTGGTTTTGCTGCAAAACAAATGCTTGCAATGGATTCAGAATCATAAAAACACCCTAGTTTGCCCCCTCTCACGCTACTTAAAACAGAATTAAAATTAGATTTTTTTTCCCCCTGCATAAGGTTATGGTGGGTACTCCAACTTTCAGCAGCTGTCAAAAATTCTCCTAGGGAAACTGCATTTCAGTCTTTGTGAGATGTGTTACTAGACACTTTTACAAACACATTGGTGAAGATTTTTTTTGGTAAGGAATTTATTCCAAGATTGGACATTTTTCTGCTAATATCCCCTGACTATGTGTAGAGTGGTTGACTAAAGACCCCTGCTGTGAGTTTAAACCTCCTTGGTTCAGATACAGTTAGATAGTACATAAGTGATAGAAGAACAGGTTGGCATTCTCAAATATCCATCACATTCCAGAGTTTTTTGTTTTTGTACATGAATAATCGTATTCATGTACATACGACAGGAGATAGAATGACAAATCAATAGACATTTTACTACCTACATGTTGATACAGTTATCTTACAGAATAGTATTTCTGCTTGTTTGGGTTTGAGAGTTCTTTTCTCATCTGTCTAGAATTTAGTATATGTGAAATCTTTTATCTGGTTGGACGTTAAATCTCTGTTTTTCAAGGCAAAGGGCCCTTTAGCACGCCGGCTAATTGTTTTGGGTGGATACGCGTATCAATACTTCTCTCCCTTCTAAACGTTGAAAGGCCAGAGACTATGCAGTCAAAACAAATATTTCCACATTAGTGGCCAATGCCCAGTTGACAATTTTTTTTTTTTTTTAGATATCAGCTTTTATCTAAAATTCCTATATTAATTAATTCAGATAGATATCAAACATCTCACATGAAATTACAGAATAATAGATCTGGTAGTTTTAGGTTTGAAAGCTTTGAAAGCCTCTCACTCATAATGTCAAATCTATATCTGTTTGTATGTTAAATCTCTGTTTCTCAAGGCTGAGGGCCCCATACGGTTTCATTTACCAATTCGGACCGTCTTTCGCGGATTGATTCTCACTCTCCGCCTTCCACGGATTTTGTACAGTTACGCACAGATTATTTACCGATTGACTACGGACGGCATTTCACCGATTTTGTACAGAAGTACAGATTATTTACCGTTATTCCACGGACGGCCTTTCACCGATTACTTGTATCTCACCCTTCTAGACGTTGATATGCCAGAGATTAGGCAGTACGATCAAATATTTTCAGTTAGATATCGAATATAGTTTTCCAGTCTTCATGGCTCTTTCCTCCATCTTCACTTGGCATACGGGTCCATTTGGTTATGTCTCTGACAGCGATCTCCACTTGGCTAGTGGTTCCAGTGTTCAGTGGCTCTCACGTGCAGCATGTCTCTTTGTGGCTTGGTCCTCCTGCTGTGGCAAAGTCTCTTGGTGTTTTGCATGGTGTCGATTTCGTCACCTCCGCTGCTGCATGGTGACAGTGGCGACACTGTTGGTGCTTCTCTCATGGCTGGTGACCATGCACGCTCTGCTGTGGAAAACGCATGCTCTGCTCCTTCCCTCTGGCACTTGAAGCTTGTGGTTTCCTCCTTGTCATCACAGACAGAGTAGATCGGTCTGCGAGGTCCCAATCGTGTCGACCTTGTTGAAGAAGATCATCAGATCATCAGAATTCGGGAGTCTTTGTGTGCTCTGTGTGATCACCAGGGGGCGATGATATCTCATAGTAAGTACCTTACTTACGTTACTAATAAAACCGGGGTTACATACGTAACCCTGGGTTTTAATGGGTTGTTAACGCACACGACAACGCTGAGGAAGACCGATCAGGTCAAAACTTGTCTGTTGCCTTTCTGGGTGAACATCAATGAATGGACATTATTGCAGTGGTGTAAAGTAATGCTCTGCTCAGTACATTTACTGAAGGTTTTAGGTATGTTTTACTTTAATGGAGTATTTCCAATTTTCTGTACTTTCACTTCTACTCCATTACATCTCAAAGGCAAATATTGTACTTTTACTCCACTACAATTATTTGAAAACTTTAGTTACTAGTTACTTTGTAGATTTTGATTCTCATTACTAAACATACATTAACAACTTCAGCCCTATATATATTTCGGCCATTTTAAAATAGGCGATTTACAAGCTCACAATGCGTCGCGATGCGACGCATTGTGAGCTTGTAGATCTGCTATTTTCAAAAGATTGTTATACATTTGAAAACTTGAAATGGGACATTCTGCATAATGAGTACTTTTACTTTTGACACTTTAAGTACATTTTGATGGCAATACTTTTATACTTTTACTCAAGCACATTTTGAATTCCGGACTTTTACTTGTAACGGAGTATTTCTATATTGCAGTATTGATACTTTTATTTAAGTAAGAAATGTGAGTAGGCCTACTTTTTCCACCACTGCATTATTGCGGGCTGGCCGTTTTCTTGTTTTCACGATTAATAACCTTATCGCATGTCCGTGTCACCATATCTGGTTTATAAGCTCTGTTATTAAATCATATCATATCCACTGCTTGTTGGTCAAAGTCAGGATCACTATCACATACCATTGAAATGTGCTAAAAGGAATATTCATATGAGGAGGATGAAATTAGTCCACTCTAAGGAGGGTATTGCATGACATTTACAAAGGGTTGAAGCTTACCAACTGAATGTTTTGAAACAATTAAATCAAGAAAGTTGACACTTTATCGGGAAGATTCTATAGATCAGGGTTTGGCTACTTTGATGCTGGAGAGGGCCACTATATTTCCACACTCACTCCAGAGGGCCACATTGCATATACTGTCGGGCCATTCTATGACACAAAAAAGTAGCAAAAATAGCCGATCTACAAGCTCAAAACGTGTCGGGCTGCGACGTGTTTTGAGTTTGTAGATCTGCTATTTTTTCTATTTTTGAATTGGAATCCAGATGTTTTTGTTGTTGCAATTTTTTTATTGGAATCCTGAAAAGTAAAATTTTTATTTTATTTCAAATGCATTGTATGTTATACTCATGTTAACTTTATGAACCTAAATACAAATACATTGGACATAAAAAAGACCATAGAATTTTAATACTAGTCATTAAGCTACTAATATAGACTGAAGTAATTAAAGCGGGTCATGTTTGCATGTTTGGAATTGTAACAGCTGAAATCAATAATATATCAGTATTCCGATATTAACCTGTGGGCCGCATTAAGTGAAGGTGAGGGTCACCAGTTGCCCATGTAGCTATAGATAGTCAGATGTCACTATTCAAAGAATTCTAAAGTTTTGTATTGAGGTATTTAAGTTGAGCTCCATTCCCTTTAAAAATCTATTGTAAATCTCATCCTTAATCCTAATAGTAAATTTCATCAGTAAACGTAATACAAATAGTATTAAACTTAAACCCCTGTTGTAGTCTAGAGAACTGGACCTTGAGCACTTTTTCCATCAACACTAAATCTCTTCGTCAAAAAGAGCTTGTAGATTCGCTATTCTTGGCTTATGTTCCCCCCCAGAATATGGACACTGGGGTTCGAGTGGTTAAGAATAATCCAATCTGTACGTTGTAAGAGAAAATCAATGGGAGGCAACGCATCTCTTTTTCAAATAAACCCTCATGATCAATATTAGTGTAAATGCTCTCTACATCCACGGTGTCCAAGCAGTGGGAGTCTAAGGGAGTGAGACATAATTCCTATTGAGTACACCAGTGGTGTCTTCAACAAATGAAGAAAGTTTCGTAACACAAGGGCTTAATGAAGACATCATTACATTGTGGATGCCGGCTCAGTTAAAAGTGTCATTACCAGCCAGGAGGATAATTACCTCGGAATCCTTTTGTGTTTTCAGGAAATTTGACTTAATTTCACACATCAATTAGCCACACACCGAGGGGTTTGAACAAGCAACCCCAGCCTCTCTAAGCTTTGTGGACCCAAGCCCACATCCTGTCAGTTTATACAAGTTGCACCACCCTCCTCCCTGGAGGGAGCAAGCTGAGTGACAACCCAAACACACCTTATGTATTCAGCAGAACCAGTCTGCTGAGAGAAACATGACAGCAACCAGCTCCCAGGAAGCACACACGCAGTGGTGGAAAAAGTACTCAAATGTTTTACTTAAGTAAAAGTATCAATACTGCAATGAAGAAGTAGGCGACTCTGTTACAAGTAAAAGTCCGGAATTAAAAATTTGCTTGAGTAAAAGTACAAAAGTATTACTATCAAAATGTACTTAAAGCACAAAAGTAAAAGTACTAAAATGTTTGAAAATGGCCGATCTACAAGCTCATAACGCGCCGGGATGCGACCCGTTGTGAGCTTGTAGATCTGCTATTTTTAAATAGCCCATGTATAAAACAGGGCTAAAGTGGTTAATGTATGTTTTATAATGTAATAATTTAAATCTGCAAAGTAACTAGTAACTAAAGTTTTCAAATAATTGCAGTGGAGTAAAAGTACAATATTTGCCTCTGCGATGTAGTGGAGTAGAAGTAAAAGTATAGACAATTGGGAATACTCCAGTAAAGAAAAATTACCTCAAAATTGTACGTAAGTACAGTACTTGAGTAAATGTACTTAGTTACTTTACACCACTGCACGCACGCACGCACGCACGCACGCACGCACGCACACTGTGTGAGTTTTTGATGTGTAACATGTGGTGAGAGCGGAGCGAGGGTGGGAGGTTTCCTAGCCGCTGGGTATCTCTTTCCCCGGCAGCAGAGATTCCCTGGCAGCAGGAGCATCAGGGAGTCTGTTTGAGCGGTGGAGTGGAGTGGAGTGGAGTGGAGTGGAGTGGGATTCTCCCTCCTCACGTGCTCTGATCTCCGGATGAGCTCTGGAAACTTGTGCCATCCACCAGGCTGACCAGCTGTCCTTTATAGACCCTCATCCCTTCATCGATCCATCTATATATATATATATATATATATATATATATATATATATATATATATATATATATATATATATATTTATATATATATATATATATATATATATATATATATATATATATATATATATATATATATATATATATATATATATATATATACATATATATATATATATATATATACATATGTTTATTTAAATCAATATTGTCTTCAGTTAATGCAGGATAATTTTAAAAGTAGACTAATTCTCATATCCTCTCATAGGGAATGCATTGGCAGGTGCAGTTCATCGTTCTAACGGACCTCGAGTAGCGGCGCTGTCTCAAAAGTGGGCGTGAATTTGTAGGCCTTCCGCTTCCGGCCGTGTGTCTCTATGCAGGTGGCAATGCAACTCATGAATAATGCATTGTCTTGAACTCTGCAGGCGACCCTTAAAGGGATATTTCACCCCCAAAATGACTTTTTTTCTGTCGATTACTCATCCCACTGAGTCTTGAATTCATGAAGATTTTTACGTTTTTGTCGCATTCCTAAGCCAATAATTTGAAAATAGAAAATACGTTATTTGGGTGAACTATCCCTTTAAGATACCAGTTTAATTGAAATGATATTTAACTTTAAAACAATTCTGCTTGATTGAATACTTAGATATTTCATCAATTTGATCCATCCATAAACACCAGTTGACTCCCGGTTGTGCCAAGACAGACTCATGGTAAACCCTGGATATTTACATAATACGCAAGTAACGCAAATAAGTAAGGGAGGCCAGACTCAAGGAGATGTGTTCTTTATTGTTACAGTATATCTTGTGTGCAGGTACATAAGAGTAGAACATATTTATTCTGCTCATCATGGCCATCTGACCAGCCATCAGCTGGGTGAAGCTGAAGCTTAATTTACCTCACGGGATTAATCTTTTTAATGTCAATGACGGAAGAAAAATGCCTTGGAGGTGTGCATGCCTGTGTTCAAAGAAGAACAATTTTCTTATAGTGTGAGAGTTTCTAAAGTGTGAGAGTTGGCAATTCATTAACAGAAGCAGAATGGGGATCAGGAGGTTACAATAATGAGTTATTATTTGGCCAAAAAATATGCATATAGCTGTATTAAAATTCACACGCACACACACACACACACACACACACACACACACACTGTACCCAAGTCCTTACTTTTTATTAGCTCGCAGGGCTTGACAACCAATTTTACAATTCTCTCTAAAGCAGTGGTTTTCAACCTTTTTAGGCCGCAACCCCCCAAAATAATCATTCTTTTCAACCCCCCCCACCCCCCACCCACCCTGACAAGCACTTGGAATTGTAGGTATTACATTTAGTTTCACTACGTTCCACAGATAAATATTGTGAAAATAGCAGATCTACAAGCTCACGCCTCGCACTGCAAGGTGTTGTGAGCTTTACTGTAGATAGGCTATTTTCACAATGTTTGCCTCTTTCTTATATTATTTTACAATTTGGCCAATGTTCACCAATTGTAATAGTATAGTTTGTTGATTACTTTTGTTGCTGTAGTGGTATTTTTTTCTCTTTTTTTAGGTATTAAAAGGGTCTTAAAAGTCCTTAAACTGTCATCTGGGGACCCCCCAAAATTATGTCCCTGCCCACAGGTTGAGAACCACTGCTCTAAAGGTCCTTTAAGTCATTCTGGGCAAGGGACTCTCCACCAAATTACCTAAAAACAAAGTGAGTTTTGCATCACTACCCATGTCTTCATGATGTCCATAGCATTTGTGTTTTTGTAGCAAAGGCATAAGGACACAAGGTCTGGTTAAAAAGTGCATGCAAGTGCATGCAAAGTGCATACAAATCCCTCCATTGTTCTGATTTACCCGACCCAAGCACGGCGACAGGACCGTTTTGAATGACAAATGTTTGAATGATGTTTGCCCTCCTTCAGGGCACGCAATGACATTTTGCACCTTAATCCCATGTATGCACTGATCTTAGAAAAAAAGTAGGTCATTTTATCGTCTACTCAGGCTTTTGTGAGACAGTTTTTAAGTAGCTTGATACAGTATAGATATTTGATATACATTTTATCAGACATGCCCCCTTCCTATACAAACTATTGTAACTTCCAACTCCATTACGCACCTTACATCTTATCTCAGGTACCATTGTGTAAATATGTAGATAATTTGTTCCTTGCTTTTTGTTTTTGGCGTTTGAAAGTTCAGATTGAGAAGCTGTTGTTTCCTCTAGCCAATGTTGTCATGTTTATTGTGTTGTATTGTTTATTTTAGTATTGTGTTACTGAGTGTACAGCACTTTGGTTCAACACTGTTGTTTTAAATGTGCTCTATAAATAAAGTGGATTGGATTGGATAAAATGACCCAATAAAAAAAAAAGTGAAATATCCCTTTAACTAACGTCCATAAGTATATCATGCACAATCTGCTGCTATGCTCACGCACCTTACATCTTATATGTAAATATGTAGATAATTTGTTACTTACTTTTAGTTTTCTCTTGTTTGATCTCCTTTCCCCCCCTGCCCCCCCCCCCTCTTCTTCCCTTTCTTTCTTCTATGGAAATAACGATACAATGGGAATTATGCACAACAACAAATTTAACCCACTTCTTTACTTCTGTTAACTTGTGATGTGACAATAAATCTGATTCTGATTCTGATTCAGAGAGCAAACCAGTCAGCGGCGTAGCCACGGGTGGGCATAGGTAGGCCTGGGACCACCCATTTTGTTTTTCTGCCCACCCCCAAATTATATTTTTTTTAAATTTAATTAGTTTTATGTCATATTCAGCCATTTTGATAACAGAGTATATATAGGTACCCGAAATCCGTCACAAACCCGCCAAAAAAGCATGATGATTTGCTAATAACCGCACATTTTCGCGCACGGTCCGGGCGCACATGCACGCGCGCGCACCTGCGTCTCCCTAGGCCCAGCCTCGGCTAGCGTTCTGGCTACGCCACTGAAACCAGTCATCCTTAGCATAGTTTTGGATCATTTCTCTAAGATGGCCTACTTTGTCCCTTGATCATGATCTACCATGTCTTCCTGTTGCATCATGGGTTGCCTCTGGACATTGTCAGGGCAACCCATGCAATTGTGATTGTCATCACGTTTCTGGAAGGCCTTCTGTTCACATTGAGAGCATCTGGCAGCCTCTCGTCAGGTTTTCATCCCCAGTCCAATGGCGCGGATGGAGCGTCTGAATCAAGTCCTGGAGGTCACACTTGCCTGGTTTGTCAGACAATCCCGCACAATTTGCATTGACTCTGTATGTAATCGCGCCGCTCAAACAAACAATCTTCAGGTCTGAACGCACCTTAAGAAAGGCATGGCAGCACAAGGCCTTGTCTTGTTGACATCTGGCGACCAAGTAAATTCTAATCGCTCCATTTGAATTATGCTGATTTACCCAACCCAAGCATGGGGTCAGGACAGTTTTGAATGAATCTGTTTTGAATGGCAAACTTTTGGATGACAATGTGAGTGAATGAGAATGCAAGAGCCAACAGCCTTTTTGAATGAATGAATAATCAGAATGTAGTCAAATTACTTTTACTCCTTTACATTTGGGACATATCTAAAGGAGTAAAATTAACATTCACAAATATACTTGAGTAAAAAGTATGTTGCATTAAAACTACTGTTACAATTGGCCCATATCAAAAGGAGTAAAAGTAACATTCACAAATTCACTTGACTAAAATGTTGCATTACAACTACTGTTACAAGTACAATACATTCCAAAGTAAATGTACTGTAAGTACTTATTACCCACCTCTGGTATCAAGGTACATGTAGGTGGGTGTGTCCAGGTAAGTAGCTGTCATAAGACAAGTGTGACAGCCTGCTCCTCACCAGACAACTAACCACATCTCTATCCTGCTCTGTGAGTCCTGCTTTACTTAGACTACCACCCGGTCTCATAGAGATTGTACAACAGCTGCCTGCATTCAACACTGTTTGATTCCACATCATACCTGCTACTTTCTATTGACTGATTGAGGAGGTCATCAGCAAACAAACAAACAAACAAACAAACAAACCAACCAAGACACACAGAGGACTCATCTAGACATTATAACAACTGAACTGAAGAAACAATTTGTGAAAATGGTGAAGAGGAGCCCATTTAAGACCCCCCTCTCCCTCTCCCTCTTCCTCATCATCATTGCTGATCTTCAGTTAGAGGCGTCTGTCTCGATGAAAACATTTCACTATGTACGTGAGAAGAAAAGCTGGCCTGACGCTCAACAGCACTGCAAGGAGAAGTTCACTGCCTTGGCTTCTGTTAGGGGTCAGAGAGAAGACCTGGTGACTGAGTTGGTGAAGGGTAAAGCCAACAGTGTGTGGATCGGTCTGTACAGAGACCCTGGGGACGCTTCTGTCTGGAGGTGGACAGGCGAAAGGTTAGTGTTGTTCTCAACCTATGTCAACCTGGTGTCCCTATTTTAGGCATGCCATTATAGGCGAAATGTTCTAAAACTTTCCTAAATCTTCTAAATGAGTCTAGGATTTTCCAAAAATGATCTCAAAGATGTTCAAAGTAGTTTTTAAGAGCAAAACAAGCTTATGCATTGTGAATTTCTACTATCTTTGAAAATCTTTATAAGTATAAAATAGGTCAAGTGGTGAAAGCTAGTTGTCGTGAAACAGTTCTAGAAACTCATACAAGTATTTGCTAGTGTAGTGAAGTAACCTGGCTCATAACACCACAAAATAACATAGCCAACACTGACACTCCTGAATGCAAGGCGGAACAGTCATGTAAGCTTGATTAGCCTATACTGATTATTGTTTTATTTTCAACAGAGGCGATGCTTCAAGTGACACAGACTGGGCAAAGGGAGAGCCTGAAATGAGGAACTGTACCGGTATCCGTAATACAATGTGGTACAATGATAAATGTTCTCTTACTGTTCACTCCTACTGCACTAATGGGGAACGTGTCCATCATGAGCAGAGAAGTATGTCCTGGCTTGATGCCCAGGAGAGCTGTAAGAAGAAGTACATGGTCCTAGCCACTGTCACACAGAGCAACAATAACATTTTCACTCATGGTTGGATTGGTCTGCATATGCCCCCTAGGACATCTGGAAGTGACATCTGGCAGTGGATTGGAACCAACTCAGACTTCAGAAAATGGGCTCCGGGGGAGCCGAACCATGACGACTGTGGCTTCCTTTCCATTGACACTAACCAGTGGTACAGTTCACGTTGCTCTGAACTACTTCCATTCGTCTGTGTCGTTGACAACCTGATCCTGGTGAAGGAGAACAAGACATGGGAGGAGGCTCTGGATCACTGCAGGGCCATCGGCAGCGTCGACCCCACCCAACATAATCATTACCGTGACCACCAGTATGACCTGGTGAGCCTGCAGTCTGAGGACGACCACCGCAACGCCAGGGACAAGATCCAGGAGGCCACGACCAATGAGGTTTGAGGATTTGGGTTGAGGGATCACATTGTGGGTATAGAGAGAGGGTTGTTTTTCCAAAATACTGGATAACAACATAACTGCCTTATGTTGGATTGCAAACGCTAAGTCAAATCCCTTGTACTGTACCTCCTAAGCCTAACGATAACTCAAACCATAATGGTAACCTTAACACCAATCCTCTGCAATTAAGCATTTCTCAATCTGAATTTAAAATGATGTCTTATTAACACATACAGTGCCAAGATCCCGTCTACACGTTCTTTCAAATCCATCGCTTGAGTGCCAGGATTCATAAGAGCCTGTTTACACGTTCTTTTGAATTTTCATTGTTTAATCTGTGATCGCACGGCTGTGTTTATTTCTCATCAACACTTTCGTTTTCCACTTACGTCACACTCACCCGGAGCCGGATGTAAAAAAAAAAAATCATTTCCGGGTCACGTTGTTTTTCTCCGGTGATTTTCGGCCAGAATAAGGAAAAACACGGTTTTTCACACGGTAGAAAAGACAAACGGACAGCTCAACTTCTATTTTCTTTGGTCCGGGTGACTAACAGCCATCGTCGTAGTGTATCACGTCGTTTTCAGGCCGATCAGCGGGCCGGGAATTGTCGAAAACGTCACATCCTTTGAATGACCGGATATGACGTGGGCCTGTTTGGGAGGGGGTGAGCGAGGTGATCAATGTTTGGATGTGCTGCTCTCTACTGGTGGAACAATCGTAGGTGCTTGACAACACAATCAGAGAATGTATTTGAATGAAAAATTACAAAACAAAAAAATTAAAAAACACGCAAATTGCTGGCACAGGGGTGAGTACATTATGAATAAACTCTGGCAGTCAATGTGTTAAACAACTTAAGGTTGTCATAGGAACGGGCCAGCATAATAACAGCCATGGGGAAATGGCAGCAAGGTTGACTAAATCTATAATGTTTGACCTCCTTTTCTGGTCGCAATCCTAAGCCAATAATTTGATGGTCAGCGGAAAGATGCTAATAATTCCGGTAGGAGACACAAAGTTGACACTTTGTCTCTCCTACCAGAGCTGCCACCGGTCATCAAATTATCGGCTTAGGAATGCGACAAAAACAAAAAAAAAGCTGTGAATTCAAGTCTCCATGGGGTGTGTAATTGATGGAAAACAAGTCATTTTGGGAGTGAACTATCCATTTAAGGTGAATTTCTTGTACCCCTAACACCCTAATATTAACTCTAATCCTAACCCGAACGGTAACTTTAACACTAACACTAACAGCAATCTTGGCAATAAAATGTGTTTCATTCAGAATCTAAAACAATGTCTAATTAAATAACATAAAGATATCATAGGAACAAGCCAGCATAAGCTTGGAAAATAATAGTAAGGTTGACTAAATCTAAGCCTAATCTAAGAGTCCTAATTAAAGCACAGTAACACTTGAGGGAAGATGTTTGACCTCCTTTACTCTCCATGTTGTCCCCAGGTGTGGACAGCTCTGCGTTTCCTGGCGGGCGAGTGGCTCTGGGTGGACGGGGAACCACAGCGGTACCAGAACCTGCCACTCTGTCCGGCCTGGGGGAGGCGCTGTGGAACCCTACCCAAAGACCACACCACCCAGTGGGAGACCAGGGACTGCATGGAGAGAAGGAACTTCCTCTGCATCAAATCCCCAGCAAAACAGCCAGACCACTAGTACCCCAGGCATAGCTGGAATTTGAGGTCATTTATAGAATGCTACTAGTACTATGCAGATATTGGTTAAATACTCTGTTACAAGTAAAAGTCAGAAATTCAGAATTTACTTAGTAAAAGCACAAAAATATTGGTATCAAAATGTACTTAAAGTACCAAAGTAGAAAGTACTCATTATGTAAAATGTCCCATTTCACACGTTTTGTATACATGTATACAAATCTTTGTATACATGTAAACAAATCTTTTGAAAATAGCAGATCTACAAGCTCACAATGCGTCGCATCGCGACGCATTGTGAGCTTGTAGATCGACTATTTTCAAATGGTTGAAATGTGTATAGGGCTGAAGTGGGAAATGTATCTTTTGTAATAATAATAAAATCTACAAAGTAACTAGTAACTAAAGTTTTGAAATAATTGTAGTGGAGTAAAAGTATAATATTTGCCTCTGAGGTGTAGTGGAGTAGAAGTAAAAGTACTGCAAATTGGAAATACTCCAGTAAAGTAAAAAATACCTCAAAATTGTACTCAAGTACAGTATTTGAGTAAATGTACTTAGTTACTTTACACCACTGGGAATGACTACAAATCAAAAACACACTTTGGCTTGCTCCAACCCTTCTAAGGCCAACCAGGCATACTGTACAACTCAACTTATGGTTTGGTATCTGTTCTGTTTACACAATCCAACTTTATGTCTAGGAATTGCAACTGCAGAACCAGCGCTCAGGGGCGGATTAACCCTTCGTGGTGCCTGGTGCTTGGACCCTAAGTTTTGCCGTTTTTTGTTTTTCTTCACGCCATTTGGTGCCCCCCCAAGGGTTTGTGCCCTGTGCTTCAGCACCTCAAGCCCATTGGAGAAGCCTCTTATTGGGGTCTTTTGACCCGTAAACACCTGTCCATAAACTGTGCTTTCTGTATGACTATGACCCATGTAAATGAGTAAATCCACAATCTCCTGCTGGCTTCCTTGTCTTCATTTATTGTATAAAGTGTAGATGTGCTGTGCCTCTAGTGGTTCTAGCACCCACACAGGGGTTGAGTGACTATAATTTGTCTATGTTTTCAGTGTTGTTTGTCTGTGGGGGTCGGGGGGCCCGTAACAACGGAATGCTTATCTGAATTCGTAAAAATAATGATCATGTTTATTTGGTAAAAAAAAAAGAAGATGCATAATTCCTTTTTTCTTTTTTCAATGTTATTGTATTCACCTTAATGAGCTTCAACATGACTAAACATATTGTCATATATTAGGTTTTGATTGATTGAAAGAACATTTTATTAGGCAAAAAGAATGTAAAACATCACAATTACATTAATAATACTTTATATTAAGTTTGATCTGACAGCTAACACTTCAACATGAGTCATAAATAAATAAATAAATAAAGTCCGATTTGAACACGGGGGTCTTGTCAACTCACAAGGATGAGTCACTGCATTGAACAGGCTTGTGCCACCGTCAAATTGGACTTCCCCATGGCTGGTAGACTGCAGGAAAAGGTTTCACCAGTCCTGGGTGAAATCCCATGGATTTAGGTGCACACATGAGAAGAGGCAAGGAGAGTGGCTTTTAGAGATCGCAGAATCCCCAGGGCTCTGCCAGAGGATTTCTTGTACCAGATATTTAATGTGAAGGGATTATTGTATCCTCTACAGCCACTCATTAAATCCCACTCATATAGAAACCATGCAATCACTGTCTGGCAAACTGTGTTTATTGCCTCGTGATATTTAGTGAATGGTAGACCAGGGGCAGTGGTGTAAGAAGTACTCACATGTTTTACTTATGTAAAAGTAAAAGTAGCCCTATTCAAAATGTTATCTGAGTAGAAGTACAAAGTATTGGCATCAAATTGTGTAATATGTAAATTACCAAAGTAAAAGTACTACTCTGCCCGTGACATCGAGTCCCTCTCCTCTGACTGTGCTCCTGAAAGTGCTAGTAGGTCGCTTCTGTTCAGCTTTGCTGAAAAAAAGCGTGTCCCATGGTGTGGTAACAGGCAAAAGCAATTTCACGGTTTTGCGTGACACAAATGCAACAAATGTCACTGTTTATTATTTATTATGTTTTTATGTTTTTTACCCCTTTCACCTTTGACCATGAAAGTGAAATGATACCTCTACCTAACCTCTGAAGAGGAAAAGCAATTCTCATATCCTGGGCTACTCAGGATAACTACAGAAAAATGTCAAAGCTACTGCCCTTTATATCAAAACCATTTAAAAGATTTATCTGCGAGCCACTTCACCGTACTGTACTTGAGAGTGAGAATCCATGATTTTTAAATTCATGGACCTTGTCAAATTTAAATCCGTGCAGATGGTTTTTAAAGGAACTATTTACTTCCAAGGCACCTTCAAACAATGTTTAAGGATATAAGGAAGGTCTGACCTAAAAAGGAAGGAAGATTTACAGCAGCCTGCCAGTATATCCGTACTACTCAAAAGAGTATGTGCATTTCAGTCTGCAGACTGAGTACAAAAGGTGCTATTAAGTAAAAAAAAGTATTGACTGACATTTCGATGTTATTGCATCTTCCTCGGCCCAGAGTCATAAATGGCAGCGGCTAGGCAGGCATATACAGAGGTAGCGAGGGCAGTGCTCTCAATAAGTCAATGGTAGTTGGCTCTCTGTAATAAGGTAAGTACCCTGTTCTGCATGTGGCAGTCTCTGGAATGCATCAATCAATTATGATTAACACTAGGCAGGCTCTGAATACATGGACATGTGAACAGGTAGAAACAGGTAGAAATTGAATCAAAATAGTTAGTGCAATAGTTAGTCCTGACATACAAATTAGATTAAAACATGATTAGCTTGTTTGTAATGACTGGCCATGGCATAATCAAGGCTATTGAATGCGGATAGAGGTTTTATGCTCTCCAATGCACTTATTAAGTATAGTCTAATGGTTTGGCCAATGTAGGCTAAGCCACACGAGGGCATTTAAGCATGTAGACCACATAAGTTGAGTTACAGTTGATGAAGACATTTTTTTACCAGTGCGTGGGTGGGTGAATAATTTTGTGTTTGAGGAATTTCAGCACTGGGCACAGTTGCCACATTTAACGAAACCCTGTGGGGGATTAGGGAGCCAAGTGGGGGGTGAGCTAGGGTGCATTCATGTTTGAGTGGACTAGATGGTCTCTGAGGCTTCTGGAGCATCTGAAAGAAAAGAGAGCAGGATCAGCGCAGATACTTGCAAGTTTGGGATCACTTTTCAGAATATGCCAGTGTTTGAGAAAGATGTTCTTAAATATCCCTGCCGCTGGTGTATGCTGCATTGAGAAGCAGAGACGGGGTGGTGAGTGCTTAGGCTTTTTTATAAATTGCCCCGCAGAGAAGTATTTAGGATACATGACACTTCAGAACCCATTGCCTAAATGAAGACTTGAGCCTTGCATGTTTCCTGTAGACGGTCACTGAGGTTTTCTTAATACACTGAGTGCGTCCCCTTGTATGTGTTCTCTTGTATATTTAAAGCTCACTGTATATATTTAACTGTGTATTGGCCTGATGTATTTGGCCCCTATTTTTGTATGTTGGCCTGATGTATTTGGCCCCTATTTTTGTATGTTCACATTCTTTTATCTAATTTGTACGTCAATATGGACTAACTATTGTATTTTGATTCAATTTCTACCTGTTTGTCCATGTATTCAGAGCCTACCTAGTGTTAATGATAATTGATTGACGCATTCCAGAGACTGCCACGTGCAGAACAGGGTGCTTACCTTATTAAAGAGAGCCAACATTGGCTTATTGAGAGCACTGGCTTCGCTACCTCTGTATATATGAATGCCTTCCTAGCCGCTGCTATTTATGACTCTGTGGAAGATGCAGTGGCATTGAAATGTCAGTCAGTCAATACTTTTTTTGTACTTAGCACCTTCAATTGTCCGAGCTGCTCCAGAGTCTTCTCTACATATGCTTGAACTGTCAATTGTTAACCCCACCACACACACACACGCAAGCACGCATGATCATCCATCATATTCTGTAAGTCTCTTCATTGATGCATGAGAGCTAGCATGTGTGTGTGTGTGTGTGTGTGTGTGTGTGTGTGTGTGTGTGTGTGTGTGTGTGTGCGCGTGTGTGCGTGTGTGTGTGTGTGTGTGTGTGTGTGTGTGTGTGTGTGTGTGTGTGTGTGTGTGTGTGCGTGCGTGCGTGTGTGTGTGTGTGTGTGTGTGTGTGTGTGTGTGTGTGTGTGTGTGTGTGTGTGTGTGTATGTGCCCGCGCGCGCGTGCGTGCGATTCATTACCTCCAAACCCTCAGCAGGCTTGACTGTTTAAGTGATTTTGCTTTATTGCACATTTCATCTCAATAATAGAGATACGATCTCCATTCTCTCATCCTTATGAGACTTGATGCCATTTTAACACCTTCTTATGAAAGCAATTCGTATCTCTACCCTCCTGTCCTTCACCATCACAACCAATCACAGCTTCCATTATATCTGCCAGCTCCTCTTGACATGCCCACCCCCAGTCGTGGAACAAGTACTCCCATGTTTTACTTGAGTAAAAGTATCAATATACCACAATGTAGAAATACTCTATTACAAGTAAAAGCCTTGTATTCAACATTTTATTTGAGTAGAAGTACAAAGTATTGGCATCAAAGTATGTAATATGCAAATAATAAAAAGTAAAAGTACCAAATGAAAAAAAAAACGTTTTCATGTTAAGGACCACCAAAATGATACGTATTTGGCCGCTGACCCCCATCTCAAAATATTTAGTTCCAGGGACCCCAAAAGCAAATATTTGAGTTACAAATGTTTGCATAAAAAATATATGTTTTCAAAGATTTTTGATCTAACCCTTTTCAAAAATAGCAGATCTACAAGCTTGTAGTGCGGCGCTCGGTGCCGCATACGAGCTTGTCTATCTGCTATTTTTGAAACGCCAAAGAAATCTTAAAATGACACAGATGCGTTCCCGGATTGAATGGATTAATCTAAATCTGCAACTAAAGTTTTCAAATAATTGTAGTAGAGTAAAAAGCAAAACATTTGCATATGTAGTGGAGTAGAAGTCTAACCTACTCAGGTAAAGTAAAAGTACCTACAGTACAATGTTTACTTAAGTATAGAAGAGTTCCATGACACTGTCTCTGCCTGTGTCATCGAGTCCCTCTCCTCTGACTGTGCTCCTGAAAGTGCTAGTGTAGGTGGCTTCTGTTCAGCTTCTCTGAAAAAAGCAGATCTTGGTGTCCTTGTCATCGTGTCCCATGGTGTGGTTTAAGTCCTCAGAAAACTCATCTCTGTTCAATAAAGGGACCTGTCAGCTTTGCGATACCCTTTTGTACTGTGAAGCGTGATATACGTGTATCAGCTATTTGATATTCCATACCGATTGGCTATAATTGGCTACCATTATTTGTGAGAGGGTTATATTTATAAGAAAGAAAGAAAGAAAGAAAATCATGAACGCATTGTCCAAATTGGAATCACATTTTGAAGGGACCGTCCACAATGCACAGCCAAAAGAATTTCACGGTTTTGCGTGCCACAAGTGACAAATGTCACTTTTTATTATTTATTATGTTTTTTACCCCTTTCACCTTTGACCATGAAAGTGAAATGATACCTCTACCTAACCTCTGAAAGGAAAAGCAGTTCTTATCCTGAGCTACTGCAGGATAACTACAGAAAAATGTCAAAGCTACTGCCCTTTCCATCAAAACCATTTAAAAGATTTATCTGCGAGCCACTTCACTGTAGTACTTGAGAGTGAGAATCCATGATTTAAAAATTCATGGACCTTGTCAAATCTAAGGAGGGGAAGGGGAGGGGAGGGGAGGGGAGGGGAAGGGACGGGAGAGGAGAGGAGAGGAGAGGAGAGGAGAGGAGAGGAGAGGAGAGGAAGTTCCACATCACTGGTTTTCTTCAGAACAACCCAGTTAAGCCACATGCAATTATGTTAGTTTGCTGTTCTTCACGTTTTCATATGAAAGTAATATTTCAATTCAAACTAAAATCACCTGGAATATTGAGACTTGAGAATTTAAAAACAGACCTAAATTATAACAAAATTAATTACAGCTAAATATTAAACGGAAGTGAGGTCTGTCCGTCCTTCCATCCGTATTATTCCTCCGCTCTGTCCTGCTCTTGTTGCATCGCCATGACAACAGAGACTGACTCTGTCCAGGTGAAAGAAAAATAAAAAGAGAAAATTTTATTCTGTCACTGGGTTGAGCTGTTGCATTTACCAGAACACAGGCAGGCAGGCAGACAGACAGACAGACAGACATACAGACAGAGTCGGACAGTCAGACAGTCAGACAGATAGGCGCAGAGATATACTCATGTCAGACTATAGTCAGAGTTACTGGACTAGAGCAGAACTCTGTACGGCCAACATCAATCCTTCAGAGAGTCACAGACAGATTCACACATGCAGAGACAGCCGGCTGCATTCTTAAATAAATGAAATGTATTTGTTGTGTCAGTGTAGCGAGAACCGAACATCATGTTTCTACGTGTCGGCGTGTGAACAAGTGTTCACACAAATGCCCGTTCAACTGACACTCTGCAGGGTTTGGATCCCATAAGGTTTACACTTTACAGTGCAGTGTTGATCTCGTCGACTAAAACTATGACGAAAAATGTACGTTGACTACCTTTTTTCACAGACGAAAACTAAATGAAAAACTAAGGTACGATGACTGAAACTAAACTAAACTAAAGACTAAATATATTGACAATTTCGTCAACAAATAAAAACTAGACTAATATGTTAGTGAGGGACTATAGTGGAGAAAAGATCCAGTAGAACTAAAAGACAAGTCATTTTATGTTTGGTTGCGCTCTGGTGCTGCACTCTGAAAATAGCAGATCTACAAGCCCACAACGTGCGCGCTGCGACGCGTTGTGGGCTTGTAGATCGGCTAGTTTAAGTGTAAAATCAGCCATTACGACGCCATCAAAGCACCGCCAAAATACATTTTTGTCGACTAAATCAACTGTAGATTTAGTCGACTATAGTCTTATGATATTTAGTCGACTAAAACTAGACAAAGACTAAAACATTTCAGGCGACTAAAATATGACTAAAACTAAATGGAATTTTATTCAAAAGACTATGGCTAAAACTAAATCAAAATTTGCTGTCAAAATCAACACTGTTACAGTGTAAAAGTTTTCAGATATTGAAGAACTGGTTGGATGACTGGATGACTCGTCGCTGCATGGTGTCCAAAACTGTTACTTTGGAACTCATTATTTCCGTCCGCCAGCTCCCTGTTCTTTTTAACCCCAGGCTATATATTTTTTCTCGCTCGCACATCAACAAGCGCGTTAATCAACACTTTAGCAGCGATTCGATGACAGAATATAAGTCTACGACAGATACGCGTGGCTTTGTGTCTTTTGTATTCCAGACAGTGTTAATGCGGCATAAGGACTGACACATTGTTATTGAATAAAGTATGTTTTTAAAGTTTCAGACAGTGTGTGGGATCACTTTTTTGCAGACATCTCTGGGTTTCCTGACTATGAACCTTCCATTCCAGACAGAGCTCTGAGCAGCAAGTGACCTCGCTGACACGAGCTGTGCTGAAGTGGTTTACACCTGGGGTTCTCAACTTACCCACCTGGGTATGTGTCAAGATGGTGAGGGCCATACGAGTACCGAGATAAAAGTAATATAAAGGCGAAACAGAAAACGGATCTAGTGTATAAGGCCAAAGAAAATTTGAGAGTATATAAAAGGCATTTGAAATTCTTAATACAATATTAAAATAATGTCATTTTCCTTTACATTTGTAGGAAAGAAAGCAAGAAAATGTCATGTTGTTTGCATAATTCATGGTTGCAAAATGAACTAAATTTCTCCAGTGCCTTTAAATTAAGATTGTGTTATTTGAATATTATATTTAGTCATTCAATGGTTTGATTATGTATGCTCTTGATCTTTTTTTCTGATGAGGTTTGTCCATATTGTCTGAGTGTTTCTAATACATTGGGAAGTTGGCCCACAGTGCGCAAATTGTTGTGATAGGTCTGCAAATCACCCTTGTACACAATACTATTTAATTGGCATGTATTTGTGCCTGTTCAAAGCAACATTTTATTAACATACAGTATGATGGCAATGTGTCTGCAAGACAAAAATAAATGTCTCAATGAAGAAATCTATATTTTAAAGGAGTAGTTCACCCAAAACATTACTTATTGTCAATCAATTACACATGCCATGAAGCCTTGAATTCATGGAGATTTTTCTTTGTTTTTGTCACATTCCAAATAATGTGTTGACCGCCTGGCTGCTCAATAGGAGACTATTTTGGTCTCCGCCGGTCATCACATTATTGGCATAGGAATGCGACACAAACAAAATAATATCCATTAATTCAAGGCTGGGTGTTTAATTGATAGAAAGATTTGTTTTGGGTGAACTACTCCTTTAATTAATAGTTTAATTCTATTTGGCCAACACCTCCGCGGCCCACTGGGAAGTGCTCTGAGGCCCATCAGTGGGATGTGGCCCACCAGTTGAGAAAGGCTGGTTTAGACAATGCTGGGTGCTGGAGTTTGTCCTAATTAAGAGACAGCTTCACCACACTGACCAGATTGCATCAATCTTCCTGATGACTTCCTGTATCAGTGTGACTCTGAGACAGAACATTCTCTTCTTTATTTAAAACTCTGTTTCACCTGAAAGTGTCAATTACAGCAGACGCACAGCTTCATGCCAGGCACAACAATATAGACACGTTTTTACACCCAGGAACCAATTATTCATTCTTCATATATAAAAAACAAGATATGACCCAGTCATATTATACCAGGTTGCTCTCTCCAGCGTCCCCGCACGGAACCAAATGGACCCGTGGTCCTGTACCCATTCGCTCGCGGACTAATAAAAATGGCCAAAATGGCGGTAAATGGTAAATAGTTTACGAACGGAGCTAAATGAGTTTTTGTGCCTCAGTAGGGCTTGTGTGCGTTGTCTTGTTTTTTCTGGGTCGCTGTTGGAGGAGGCGCTGTGTGTGTGTGTGGTGTGTGTATGAGGAGTCAAGTCAATAGTTTGTTTGGTGGCCACGACCACACTGTTTTTTCACGCAACAGCACCACAGACCATAGAGATACAACACAGTATTGTGGGTTGTCTTTAGATCCTATATTCTGAGAGGACATTGAGCCCTCATTGGCTAAAGGACCAGCCAATGAGGAAAAAGTGCCGCAAAAGTCACGACTAGCGAGTGTAGAGGTAGACCAGGTTGCAACCTGGTAAAAACATCATGTACAGATGTGCTTTTCTGAGTAAAGTTTAAGTTTAATGTCATATACTTGATAATACTTGATAACAATGGGCATAATTACCATTACTATCATTACGATTAATACAATTCCAGGACAACTCAATTCATAAAGAGTAAAAACTAAACCTAAGAAGTTTTCTGAATAACCGTAGACTAGGTTTTAATATATACAATGTTGCAGCCTCCCAATGGGGCCGATGATATACAGAACAGTTCAGATGTGCACCTTCCTTGGTTATTGATGTTTTGTATAAGCTATAATGTTGCAGCCAAAAATGAATAATATACATAATACATTCATTCAAATAGTATCATGTGGTGAACTGTAACAGATCGGCCTTATATATAATCTAGAAATGTACAATTTATGCAAGGAGATTGTGCAGGATAATGTCCAAGACTGATGTGTTGAATAAATGAATAAAGACAGACCTTTTCTTTTCCATAACTCTTTAGCAGTGGTGGAAAAAGTACTCAAATGTTTACTGCAATGTAGAAGTATTCTGTAAAAGTCAGGAATTCAAAAATTTACTTCAGTAAAAATACAAAAGTATTGGCATCAAAATGTACTTAAAGTAGCAAAAGTAAAAGTACTAAAATGTTTGAAAATAGCAGATCTACAAGCTCACAACGCGTCGCATCGCGACGCGTTGTGAGCTTGTAGATCTGCTATTTTCAAATAGCCTAGGTATAAAATAAGGCTAAAGTGGTTAATGTATGTTCATAATGTAATGATTTATATCTGCAAAGTAACTAGTAGCTACATTTTTTAAATAATTGTAGTGGAGTAAAAGTACAATATTTGCCTCTGAGATGTAGTGGAGTAGAAGTAAAAGTATAGACAATTGGAAATACTCCAGTAAAGTAAAAATACCTCAAAATTGTACTTAAGTACAGTACTTGAGTAAATGTACTTAGTTACTTTACACCACTGCTCTTTAGCATAATCGTTCCTGTTCCAAGTCCAAAACTATTACTTTTCAATAAATACAAAAAAAAGAACCTGTGTTCCAATGGATCCAATGTAGTTATTTAGTCATAATCTCTTGTAAATACTTTTCATTGGTTAAACCCACAGACAGTCTTAACCACTTTCAACCTGGTGTTCCTGGCTTGTAGATCTGCTATTTTTTGCTATACTGTTCTGACTCTTGAACAACAAAGTAGGGCATTAAAGGTGCAGTATGTGATTTGTTTTGGTTTTATCTTGCTAAAACAAGTGTTAAATATGTCTATATTGACGGTAATTATTGCTATAGTGTGTTTTTTTCAGTAAAAGGGGTCTGTCCTTCCTTGTCTTTTCAGCTCTTTAACAGAATATACATTTTCAGGTCGAGATACCGATCGTATCCAATCAGGAGAGGGAACTCATACGTGACAAACAAGTACAAATGGAAGTGATGACACAAAATGAGCACACAAAAGTGGAACACTATAACACTGAAGCTGATAAATGGGTACTCTCTCCTGTTTGGCTGAAATGTGGCAACCAAAAAGAAAGAAAGAAAGAAAGAAAGAAAGAAAGAAAGAAAGAAAAGAAAGAAAAGAAAGAAAGAAAGAAAGAAAGAAAGAAAGAAAGAAAGAAAGATAGAAAAGAAAGAAAGAAAGAAAGAAACATAGAAGGTTTGTGCCCGACAGCGAGGTTACGTTAGAGATGGAGTGCATGCAGTGTGGAGGCTGAGTGCTCTTACAGCAGGGGAGATTCCACAGCACCCTGCCACAGCATGCGCTGTCATCTGCGCACACATCAATCTGTGAACACTTCAGAGAGCACTGGTCCAATGTATTACATTCACAATTTACTCATGTAATGTACTTATTTGCAATTTGAGGCACTTTAAGCAGTGTTTTCATATTTGTCAAGGTGCACTGTCAATAATTGTTTATTGAGCGTGCACTCAAATGGTCATTCGCTCCCCCACTTCTTTTTTTCTGCTCCCCTTTTCTCCCCAATTTAGTCTTCGTTAGCCTTCGTCCTACTCCTCCGGCCCAACACTCCCTGCTGACAGGTACCGCCCCCCAACCCGTAGGATTACGTGCATTTACAATTATCGCCCTCCCCGCCCGGCTTCCCTCTGCTGAACACGGGCCAATTATGTGTTCGTGTAGAGACGCTCGACAAAGCCGGATGCACCGAGGTGGATTTGAACCCACGACCTTCCGTGGTGGTGGGCAGACACTTTTACCACTGTGACACCTGAGCGCTGCTCCCCCGCTTCTAGAAATAGCACTATACCCCATGGGAAAAGCCCTTCACCATAAGCTAGCAACAACGCAATATTAGAGGACGACTTCACCCCTTTTCAACCTATCTTCATATAATTGGTCCTCACTAATGCTCATGACAAAATGGTACCTTTTTTCTACTCAGTATGTGTCTTATAGGAGGGCTGTGGACACTACAACCCGCCTACCACAATTGTATTTTTTTTTTTACATTTTAACCACTTTGGCTATATGACAAATAGCAAAAATAGCTGATCAAGCTCACAACGCGGCTGTTTTTGCTATTTTGCAACACTTTATAAACAATGTAGTGTGCTCCAAAACCATGTTGCATGAGGGAGTTAGCTATGATTTTATGCAACATGTTTAAACTTTTGGGACTACCAGCAAACAGACAAGGGGACATATTTTTTTTGATTTTGTAACCCTTTTTTCACCCGGTGCCAATTTTCTAAGTGATCCTAGGCACTACACTCCCCCCACAGCCTAGGGAGCCCAGGGCCGAGCTCATGCCTCCTTCAATGCATGACAGCCAACTGACCTTCTTATCACCTGACGGGGGAGTTTCCCCGGTAGGACGTAGCGCGTGGAAGGAACACGTTAATGCAACCAGTTCCCTTCCCCTCCATCAGGCGCCCCGGCCGTCATGGGGGAGGCGGTATAGCGACCAGGATTACTACATGTTTTTGTGAGGGTATTAACTACCCTAGGAGACACGGGGAGAACATGCAAACTCCACACAGAGTAGGCCCTTTCGCCAACCCCACCTAGGGTATGGGTGCTGATGACGCAGAGGAGAAGACACGCCCCCAGCGTCCCCGGCAAGAATCGAACCCAGGACCTTCTAGCTGTGAGGCGACAGCGCTACCGACTGCGCCACCGTGCCCTAACATGGGGGGGGGGGGGGGACATATTTTTGACGGTGCCTTACCCATTATCCCTAAACTTCTTTGCCATTTTTTGTACTATTTTTAAAACATTTTCAAATAGCTCAACTAGCCGATCTACATCAACACGTTGTGAGCTTGTAGATTGGCTATTTGAACTATTTGAAAATGTTTTTAAAAATAGTAAAAAATGCCAAAGAAGTTAAGGAATAATGGGTAAGGCACTGGCGAAAATAGGGCCCAAGGCCTCATGCCCCATGTGATCTTTGATGGACCCCCAAGTTGGGGCTCAACGAGGCACACTCTGGTCGCTCATCTCGCTCAGCGGACTAATTGCTCAGAAACAAGCACTTCAGTATGGTATGGTATGCTTCTGCGTGTTCACTTTTACTTGTCTTGCACTATGCACTACAGCAGGGCTACTCAACTTAAGATGGGTCAGGGGCCACTCGAAAATGTACATTTTGACATCATATTATTTTCACTGTACCTGTTTATTTTGTGTGTATGCAGTCCGTCTGCTACTCAACCCGGGCGGCGGGTTGAGTAGCACTGCACTACAGTGTTCTATATTGTATATTGCAAGTTGCATATCTTATTTCTATACATATATATACTTTTCCTTTTCTTTTGCCACCTTAATGATGGTGTTGCCTTGACCGTGTGTCTCTCCATCATGCTTTGTGTACATTACCTTTTCCCCCTCTGGCCCTTTAACCTGTTTTTAACTGCTGTACTATCTTTGGCACCTGAATTTCCCCGGCGGGATCAATAAAGGTCTTACCTTATCGTATGCCTTGCCTTAAAGGCAACCATTAACATCTAAATGCAGACCCTCGACCACCGTATATAGCACAGAACAGATATGTATGCTCTATAATTCACCTGCACAGCATGCGGCGGCTTTGACCTGAATGTAGATCTGCCTCAGCAGACCAGGGGGAAATATGAAAGACTAGGGAGAGTCATCCATCAAAAGCAACAAGGTTCTTTCTTTCATATCCTTGCTGTCGGTTCAGAAATCTCGCATCTCCATATTTCAACTTATTATATATTCTTCTCATAAATGAATGCCCTACTTCATCATACACGAGCGCTGCACAAAAGCAGCGAAAATAGCCACAACGAGCTTGTGAGCTTGTAGATCAGCTATTTTCACTATTTTGTATATATCTTTTTAAATAGTAATTAAAAAGGAACGGTTTTGGACATACAAGGTTTCCACCCGACAGCGCCAATAAAGAAGGCTATGTCGTCGGCGCAGACAGGCCTTTTCAATAACAAGCTCCCTCAGGAAGCGGCCTCCATGAGGTTGATTCTCAGCGTAATACATTCTAACCTGACTGATCACAGATCAGCTTCTATAGCAGCCCTATATACTCTTCATATTGTGGTATTCATATACATGCACACATGGGAGCAGACCGGTACAACCACAGTCTTCTAATGCTGACCAATGAGCAGCTCAGCCACATAGTGACGGACTGTAGGGATTAAATGCGTTGCTCAATATCACCTTCATTGGTGAAACGTGTGTGTGTGTGTGTGTGTGTGTGTGTGTGTGTGTGTGTGTGTGTGTGTGTGTGTGTGTGTGTGTGTGTGTGTGTGTGTGTGTGTATGTTTGTGTGTGCGTGCGTGCGTGCGTAACACCGGAACTATTGTTCCAGGTCTCTGAGACCCGGAACACCAGGAGACCCGGAACACCAGGAGACCCGGAACACCCGGAATACCGAGACCCGGAACACCATTAATGAGTTCTGAGACCGGCCGCCCGAACCTCTGGATGATATCATAATGTAGTTTGTAGCCAGCCCAACCGGACAAATTTCCCCTGTTTGTTTGTGTGTGTGGGCGTGTGCGTGTGCGTGTGCGTGTGCGTGTGCGTGTGTGTGTGTGTACATGTATTTTGTAAGGGCCAAATAACCGAAAAAGTATAGCACACTGAAAGACATAGGTATTGTGAGGACCAACATTATCCTCACAAGACAAATGGTTGTTTTCTGTGTGTGCTTGCCTGCGTGTGTGCATATACCTGCGTGCCTGCGCATGCGTGTGTGTGTATGCGTGCGTGCGTGCGCCCGTGCGCGTGTGTGTATGCATGTGTGGTGACATGATCGAACCCCCCGGACACTGATCAATAAGAGAGAACGACCACTTTAAATCCCATCATCAATCCATTTCTAGTGAGTGTCTGTCCCAATTTATGGATGCATAATTTCCAATTATTAATGTGCCTGTAACCCAAAAACCTAATTTTCTAGCTGGCCCAGAGGCATCTGAATATTCCTGACCTTAAGTGTTCCACGTGGCTCCTCAGGGAAAACAATAAAGGGGGAAAAGCAATAAACCGCCTGGCAGAAAGGCTGCAGTTTGTGGTGCTGACCTCTTGAGGTCAGCCTGGAGCTCTTTGACAGTCAGGTGGAGGATTAGAAGGGTGTGTTGTGTGCACAGTAGAATCCGTGTGTGGCCACAAACCCGGGGTCTTACTGACATAATATGTATGTCTATTTAGACATAACAAATGGAAAAGAAAATCTCCCTCCCCATCTGTGTGAAAGTACAGTAGATGTTCATGATTGCCTACTGGTGACCAGGGGTGCAATGCTCACTGGACGGCCTTGCACGCCGTGCCGGAACTTATTTGACCAGGAGCACACGCAGGCACACGCATAGATTTAAAACTACTTTAAATTCGCACCTCAACAAAGTTTTCAAAGGCTCCCGACTCACACCTAGCGAATTAACATGGGAATAAGCCTAGATGCATATCAATTGTCCATTGTGTGACTTGCAGTGGAGGTGTTAAAGGAGAATTCCGGACAAATTAAGTGTTATCTTTCATGTCTCGTTACTCACCTAGCGACGTGAAAAGTGGCGTTCTTTTTTTCCATATATTCCCCTGTCGTCATTTTTTAAACCCCCTCCGTTGTCATAATGGGAGCGCGTGGGTAAGGGAAATTCGTCTATTATAACCGACGCAAAGTTGTTTTTTTCTCTACTAGTATTCATAGTAGAGTCTCATGATAGTCAAACATGAGAGTAGCTAGCCTGAGAGGCTAGCGCTACTGCCGAACGATTTAACACTGGATGCTTGTTTCTTTCCAGAACCTGGCAACTCGTGTTGCCAGAATCTGGAAACAAGCAACCAGTGTTAAATCGTTCGCCATTGACGGCAGCCTCGCAGATAGTTTCAACGCATGTTTGACTATCATGAGACTCTACTATGAATACTAGTAGAGAAAAAAACAACTTTGCGTCGGTTATAATAGACGAATTTCCCTTACCCACGCGCTCCCATTATGACAACGGAGGGGGTTTAAAAAATGACGACAGGGGAATATATGGAAAAAAAGAACGCCACTTTTCACGTCGCTAGGTGAGTAACGAGACATCAAAGATAACACTTAATTTGTCCGGAATTCTCCTTTAAGCGACGTGCGCGTCACGCCATTGAAATAGAGTGCAAGAACATACCAAATGAGCATTGCATGCCTGCTGGTGACCTACATCTAGAGAGAGAGAGAGAGAGAGAGAGAGAGAGAGAGAGAGAGAGAGAGAGAGAGAGAGAGAGAGAGAGAGAGAGAGGGTGGAGAAGGGGGTTAGGTGGAGGAGGAGGAGGAGGAGAGAAGATGAAACAGGGGAGAGGAGAAAAGAGAACCAGAGAGAGCACAATTGAACCAGAGAGGAGAGCCAGTCATTAATCTGGTCTTACAGTAATCATGTTGGCCCCGGGGCCCTAAATATAGCAGAGTGAGAGAGATAGGCAGACAGTACTGTATATACGGTAGGACATAGTGTGTGTGTGTGTGTGTGTGTGTGTGTGTGTGTGTGTGTGTGTGTGTGTGTGTGTGTGTGTGTGTGTGTGTGTGTGTGTGTGTGTGTGTGTGTGTGTGCGCGCGCATATCGGAATGGCTGTGCAACGTGTTTGGCCGTAGTGGCCCGAACTCTAGATTTGAGGGCTGCTTAGTGGAAACAGCCTATATCTATGCACTATGCACTATGTATATAAAGTATACTGTGTATATAGCCAATTTGCCCCTGATTTTGCGCCCTACTGTGTGCACCAATGAAACCTATACACTTAGCGTGCACACCACACACACACACACACACACACACACACACACACACACACACACACACACACACACACACACACACACACACACACACACACACTGTGTGTGGACACAGCATAACTAATGCCAGAAAAACTCTGCCAACAATAACAAGTTGCCAGCTGCATGGCCCTAAAGTGCTCACCAAAGGTCCTTCTATTACTACGGGACTTCATGTGATTAGCAGTAGCACCTAGATATCCATATATGGTGGTTAAAATGATTGTGATGCTATTTTAACTACTTTAGTTGGGGAACCCCCCCAAGGACCACTGTTCTAAAGCACATGAGCTGTGAGCTGTCCATGGTGCTGAGTAGTACAGTGGACAGGTGAGCTTTGTCCATGGTTCTGACCCACATGATCTGTAGCATACAACCATACAGCCACCTTATGGAATTAAAATCACACACACACACACACACGCACGCACGCACGCACGCACGCACGCACGCACGCACGCACGCACGCACGCACGCACGCACGCACACACACACACACACACACACACACACACACACACACACGCACACACACACACTTGATTCTAGAGTTGAAGACTAACATTTAACAACATTCATGTTCCAAATAGTGTCCAGTGGGGCTGCAACTATGGATTATATTTCTTTCATTATTATTATTTCAAAGAATCAACGTGAAAACAAATTATTGGATAGAAAATGAGATTATGGCATGGCATGTGTGACCCATAAAGAAGATACTGTATCGCTGCAGCGAAAGGAGGAATAAAACAGAGCAGATAAAACGATGCACGCGTGCGTGTGTGTGTGTGCGTGTGTGCGCGCGTGTGTGCGTGCCTGTGTACAAAAAACTAATATCACTGATATTAGCAGTGAAATACAGTAAGGTATATAGCATCGATTTTCATTCCTGAATTTTCTTACTATTGATGCCATAGTTGATCCCCTGAGATTGGGCTGGCCCGGCTACCCTGCCTCTCACATGTGAAAGGCCATGATTGATGATGTGATCAATACCCGTGGCACGGATTTCATCTCAAACATTGTCCCCTCTTCCTCTATGGGCCTCTGTGTCTCCTTTGAACTTGTATGAAGAATAGTGCGCGCACATCCGTTAGTCCAGGTGCTTAGACAAACAAAGTATAATGAAAAAGAATAAAGTCTGCACACTGGTAGATGCAAAAAGCTCCAGAATTTAGCTCCAGAACTCCTTTGAACTTGCCCATGATCTCCTAGGCTTTTTTTTTTCTTTTTTAGAATGTGTTTATTTTAATTACGGTGACAACAACAATTGATTGATTGATAGATTGATTAAATACTTTATTCGTCAGAAATGTAAACATCACATGTTTACATGTTTACAGTAAGACATCAAGGGTGACACATTTTCCGTCTACATCAAATCTCTTCGATAAAAATAGCTGATCTACAAGCTCTCAATGTGTCGCATTGTGACGCATTGTGAGCCTGTAAATCTGATATTTTTGGATGTTGGAGTTCAAAGGGTTAAGATTTTAGTAAGTTAAGATATTGTTCTTATATTTCATTCATATCTTAGTGTTTGACAATGACTTTTGGGGGGCCCACTTGCAATGCTCTCATGGCAAACCAGTGGGCCCCGGCCCACAGATTAGGAAGCCTAGTTCAGACCAAAGAGTCACGGTGTCATGAGCTGAAAACAGTCGATCTACAAGCTCACAACGCGTGCGATGGAGCACAAATTAAAGAGGTGGTGCCATGGTTTTGCACTTTTTCTGTTTTTCATGTGTCTATGAGGTTGATAGAACTTCATTAAGCCCCCTGGTGGTGTTTTTATGGTGTTTTATGTCTTCTCTGACTATTTTGAGTTTCTACCTGGAGGCTGAAACCTTGAGGGTCAAACGTGCCAATAGAAAAACAGCCCTGACATAGTAAAAATATACCCTCCCCTCATTATCATAACACAACAGATGTGGGCATGAGGAGGAGGAGGGACTAGGAAAGGTGGGTGGTGCTAAGGTGGTGGAGGAGGTGCTAAGGTGAGAACCAGGTATACTTAATGAACTGGAGGTGTGTCCACATAAAAAAATAATTTGAACACTTTCTGTACACTTTTTTGAAAAAAATCTTCCTCCATAATACCTGATTATGTTTTAGGGGGGGGGGGGGGATCACTGAAAATCACGGCACCCCGTCTTTAAGCATTTGAACATTTTTCAACCTCGCTCCGTTTGTGCGAACAAATCAAGGTGACTCTTTTATTCATGCATATGAACGCTGATTGTTGCAAAGATGAAAAAAAACTCTTCACATGTGCAGAAGAGATTCACAATTATGGGAGCAATTTCCTATCCGACACCAAATGCTTTGTTTGACATGATTTGCTTCATTGATTTTCCGTGTCTTTAGTATGGAACTGTGTTTGCCGGTAATCAAAATGCGTCATTGGAATGGTGTGCTTCACATTAGCATTTTGTGTGAAAGCAATGAGAAATGGCTATCTGAAACACATTATTCATTTTGGTCACAGTCATGATTAAGTGCATCACAGTTCGAAAGTGACTTATCAATTGATACAAATTGCAACAGCACAGCTATCAAACACATTAGTCCACATCAGTGAATTTCCACTAGGGGAATTTGAATGTATGACTCATTCAAATACAAGGGTCTGGAGAAGTTACAACAATATTTCATTTCAAGGTACCTCAGGTACAAAAGTGTGTGTGTGTGTGTGTGTGTGTGTGTGTGTGTGTGTGTGTGTGTGTGTGTGTGTGTGTGTGTGTGTGCGTGCGTGCGTGCGTGCGTGCGTGCGTGCGTGTGTGCGTGCGTGCGTGCGTGTGCAAGTAAGATTGCAAGTAAGATTTTATTTATAGTGGGCACTTTTAAAACAAAGTTGCAAAGTGTTGAACAGGGATGCAGATACAGCTTCCTCTTTCTGCCAAGTTTAGTTGTGTAGCCATATTCCTTTAACTTAGAACTTTTGAATTATGCTTCCAACTCGAAGGTTTGGTTTTTTGGAAGAAGTCCTGGAAGATTCTACAGCGGCCATCACGCAGCACTGGTGCGACTGAAACGTTGCATTTTTGTATTAACAACTTTTGCTGTAAGTGAGGACAATGCAGGGACGCAGGAGGGGGGGCAGGGGGGATTGAACATACTCAGTTTCATTGGGGGGGGGGGGATATCCGCCCCACCTTTGGGATGAAGAAAAAAGAAAAAGGAAAAACCTCCGACATCTACACTTCATGGAGTACCTTTTTGTACCGAATTAACTGAATGAAAGTAAAAAATAAATAAAAAAAAGTAACAAACCCGGGGAAAAAAATTGCGCGCGTGCGTGCATGCGTCCCCTTCGGTTCTAAAATGCCCTCTGCGTCCTTGGGACAGTGTGCAGGATCTCCCTTTTTTCCAGAGTACAGACATTCGCCAACTCATTCACCAAAACATACATAGCCTCATACAGCCTCATCTTTAAAACACAGACATGTGAAGTTGCTGAATGTGCATGCCAGAGTTAAAATAAATAACATGTGTGAACGGGACATCAAGGGAGGAAGACAGTAGAGATGATGCACAGCTACTATAATTACATGCCGTGTTACTCTTTCATGCATACATCATCATTCATCACTATTATTAGAGCATGCCTCCTGGTGGAAATGTGTGCTTCTTTTTTTGCTGTATCTGCTTCCCTGTTCAACACTTTGTAACTTTCTTTTAAAAGTGCCTGTTATAAATAAAATCGTACTTGTACACACACACACACACGCACACACACAAACACAAGTGCGCACGAACGCACACGCACGCACGCACGCACGCACGCACGCACGCACGCACGCACGCACGCACACACACACACACGCACACACGCACACACACACGCACACACATACACACACACGCACACACACAAACACAAATGCGCACGAACGCACACATGCATGCACGCACGCACAAACACACACACGCAGGGCCTAATGCATGATCTCTAGAGATGGTTTCTTAAGAGGGAAGGTTTTAAAGTCGCTTTGAGACTCTGTCGCTGATCTAACAAAGGGGAGGGGGTCTAGCAACAGGGGTCTCTCTCTCTAGGTCGTCCGGGTGGGGGGTATAAATAAGAAATAAGAGACCTTGGTCAGAAGGTCTGAGTGGCCTAGAGGTAAAGCACAGATGCAATCGGAATTGTGTGAAGTAGCAAGACCATTTGGGCCTTGTATGTGACAAGCGTGTCTTGAAATCTTTGATTGGTCTTTGAGAGAAAAGATTATTGTCAGACGGCATCAGTTCAAGCTAGTGTCTCTGATCCGTTTGATCAGAGAGAGTCTGCAAGCAAACTAGTGTCTGTTATATTCTGCTACTCTGCCCCGCCCTTTCGTCAACAAGCCTTGGACATTTATAGGCCTATCTTCAGCCTTGGATATTTATTTGTCTCTCTACTGTTCCGGTTTTAGTTTAGGTGTCATGTTTCTGTATGTAGTTTATTCTTGTAGTTTGTTGATTCCCCAGGTGTTTCTTGTTCCTTTTATTTTGTAGTATTGTTCTGGTGTCTTCCTGTCTGCCCATGTATTGTACCCGTTACCTGTCTCACCACCTGATTATTGTTAACCCTAGTCACCTGTGCCTGTTAGTCCCCTAGCCTATAGCGTATCCCTGTGTGATTGTCTAGTTGATTTCACCTGTGTGTACAGTATATAGTTAGTCCTTGTCTAAATATACTCCTGTGTATTCAGTTCTTTGTCAATTTGTCTCTCTCTGTAGTGTGAATTACTTCTATGAACATTTGTGTATTTAACATTTTCTGTCCTGCTTAGTCTGGAACCCGTTACCGTACCTGTATTGGGATTCTTGTTTTTCCCGGCCCTGTTTGAGGCTTGTCTTTAGTTCTTATTAAACGTTTGTTTGATCCGTTCAATCTTTCTTCATCTGCATTTGGGTCCAACTCCTCACGCACCGTAACAGTGTCTCCCTGCATGCCAAAATTATAATATTATAATTATAATCAATTATATTATAATATATATAAAATATAATATTCTATTATAGTTGTCACGATCACGGCCTCTGTTGTGTCCATGATGTGACTGTTTAGCCACTGAGTGTGCCTCTGCCCCTTCCTTGCCCTGCTCCTGTTTCCCCTCAGCCAATCTCCTACCCTCCCTTCTACCTGAGGCCAAGACTCTGATTGGCCTGAGTGCTGTCACCTGTGAGGACCACCTGAGCCTGGTTGGGTGATGAGCTCCAGTGACTATTTAAAGTCTGTCTTCATGTTTGTTCAGTGCTGGATCTTAAGTTAATGTCAGGCTTATGTTCTGTGTATGTACTGTTATCCTATTCACCAAGTAAAGTCAGGTTTATGTGATCTTCATCTCCTGCCTTTGTTTGAGTTCTATTATAATTCTTCTAATCCGTTCAGACGGAGATTGTGTCATATCTGTGAAGATAACAGAGCTGTGTACAGTGTCCTTGTCTTTGTCTCCGCCAGGCCGAAAGGCATGGCGCGCTCGCGTGTGTGTGTGCGTGCGTGCGTGCGTGCGTGCGTGCGTGCGTGCGTGCGTGCGTGCGTGTGCGTGTGCGTGTGCGTGTGTGTCTCTCTCTCTAATCTCCGGCACCATTGGCTTGATGGCAGGGAAACTGTGCACACACTCCTTGGATGCCAGAGCAGATCCTCCGCAGCAAATTTTTCACATGGGCCTGTTATACGATACGATATGATACAACTTTATTGTCAGTTCTCACTGAAATTTGCTTTGTGTCCATGACGTCACCGTTTGAAGATACAGACAGGACATACACAATACATTACACAAGGTACATTACAGGACACACATCACAGAAGCAGACAGAAACAAGAGCAATAGAACATATCCTCTTGGTTTACCGATTTTGGTTTAAAAGCAGAACAGACTGGTGTACAAAAGAGTTCTTTAGTTTTTCTTATATTTTGGGACTCTAAACCGCCTCATGGAGGGCAACAGTTGATATTCATCATTTAAAACATGTAAGGGGTCAGAGGAGATGCTCTTCGCCAGTCTAAGCATGCTATTGATCTGGGCTTCTTTAAAGGAACGTAACACAACCTCAACTGGCCTACCAACAATTTTAGCGCAGATCTTAATTTGGCTATACAGTTTGTTCTTATATACCAATGGTAGGCTGTTAAACCAGGCCGTGCTACAGTACAACATCACAGTTTGAACAACAGACGTGTAGAAAAGAGACAAGATCTGACTGCTAGCACCAAACGATCTAAGTCGGCGTAGGGAGTACATACGCTGCTGTATCCTCTTACAAATATAATCAATATGAGATGACTATGATAAGGTGGCATCTATCATCACCCCCAGATATTTGTAAGATGGGACTTGTTCAATAGCTGAACCATGGATTGGCACCGATGGTTTCTTATCACCGGGAGCAGGACCAAATATAATTTCCTCAGTTTTCTTAGTGTTGACAATCAGATTATTTTTGTCACACCATTCCACAAGCCGGTCAACGCTACACTGGTACTGTTTCGGGTCATCACTGTCAGTCATCAGAGCTATTAGAGTAGAATCATCTGAATATTTCAGAAGAAACTGATTTGACTCGCAGGTGTTACAGTCTGCCGTGTAAAGAGTAAACAGGACAGGTGAGCTGATGCAACCTTGGGGTGCACCAACTCCGGTCCTGATGGGAGAGGAGAGTGTCTTGTTTACCTTTACATACTGAATTCTGTCAGTGAGGAACTTAAAATAAAACTGAATAACAAAATGATTAATGTGTAACTGAACCATTTTAGTGAGGAGCAAGTCCGGCTGTATTGTGTTGAAAGCAGAAGAAAAATCTAGGAAAAGTCCTCTAGCATAGGATTTCGGTTTGTCAAGATGTTTGGAGATGAAGTGAACCAGTGTGACAACTGCATCCTCTGTACTACGACCCTGCTTGTAAGCGAATTGAAATGGATCCTGTGAGTTAAATATGGCATTGTTGAGATGATGAACCATAATTTTTTCCAGAGCTTTCATGATAACAGATGTGAGTGCTATTGGTCTATAATCATTGTGTCCTTTACGGTTTGGCTTTTTTGGCAGTGGTTTAATGTGAGCAGTCGATACCTCCCCCTATGGACTTTCCCGAGTTAGTGTCTCTGTCAGCTCGCACGAGAGTAAATCCATTGATCTCAAACAGGGAGTCGGGCGCATCAGGTTTGAGCCAGCTCTCCGTGAAGCATAAAAAAGATGCCTCACGGAATTCGTGACAGTACCTCGCATAGGCTCGGACCTCGTCCACCTTGTTGTTCAGGGAGCGCAGGTTACTGAGGATTATAGCAGGGAGCGGCGGTCTTGTGTGTCTTCGCCGAAGTCGGTTGCGAATCCCTCCTCTCTTTCCCCGTTTCCTACGCTTGGCTGGCCGTCTCAGCTCGGGTGGGATGTTGTCCAAAATCACCGGTGGTAAACGGTGTTGGTTTCTGTCCTCTTGGGTTGATAGCTTCCAACAGGAATTCCCGGCTATAGGAGAGGCTCATTCCCCTGCCGAAGTCGACGTTCGGGTTTGTTGTTGTTTGTGTGACAGCTGAGAACTGTGCTCCCCAAAGGGCACCGATCCCCACCAGAATCAGTATAAACCACTGACAGTTCATTTTCGTTCCCATTTAGTCATCCTAACATGCGATGACAAAGTCAGACAAACAATGTAAATCACACTTAACAAACAATCTTGAGCGGATTCGACATGGACACGGTTCGCAGCTGAGCAGCGCCCCGGAAGTCATATATGTTATAGAGCCACCATGGCCGATTTTGTCCAAACATCACGCAACTCGATAGGTACACAGTATCGGGTCTTTCAGATTTTTCATATTCCATTCTGATTGGCTAAGATTGGCATTCCCACTATGCAGAGGAAGAAATGTCACTTGACATTACCTGCATTTTTCACATATGCCTTTTATAGGGCCATCAGGAGGCCGACTTATGTAAAAAAGAAAATTGGATATTACTCCTTCAGATTTTATCCAAATTTCACGCAAATCGGTAGCCTACACATGATCTCAATAGTCATGTGATCAAGACGGATTGGTTAGATTTTTCATATTCCATCCTGATTGGCTAAGATTGACATCTAAAGTTTGCACGACAAAATGCCGCAAATCATGAACACAGCGTCCGATTGCGGGGAAACTTTGCACGCACATTCGCACGACTTTGAGGAACAAATGCCACCCTTTTAACGTTGCCCTATTATAGCGCCACCAGGAGGCAGATTTTTGCCAAAAGAAGAAATATATATTACTCCCACAAATTTTGTCCAAACATCACGCAAATCGGTACACATTATCTCTATAGTCAAGTGATCAAGACGGATCCGTATGATTTTTCATATTCCATCCTGATTGGTGAATTCCTAACATTGCTGGCCAACAATAACATACCTGACTGGCGGGACCTGTGCTCCGAGGAGCACTTTTTCTAGTTTTGCCTCTGCTCTTCTTCCCTGCCGCCTCGTCATCATCGCCAGCCGCTGCAGGGAGACGAAGCATCACATCACTTCATGACCGTACTGGACTGAAAACACAAGGTTGCCTGTTTCAATCTCCATATTTATTGGGAAATTATGTGTGGGGGAGAATATACCCTTGACCAGTGATTCTCAACTTTTCTGAATCAGGGCCCACTTGAAAATCGTTTTTCGCGCCCCGCCCATATGACCACTTAACACGGCAGCTGAGTTAAGTGGTCAGATGGGTGGGCCCACTTGGATTTTTGAGCGTGTTTATTTGCAGTGGTGGAAACAGTATGGTAGCACTTGCTATGCATCCCATGTGTATAACGCATTATACACATACTTATAAGGCATTGTAATGCTGATTATAATCCATTATAATCACATTTATAAGAGCTTATAAATAATCATAATGCTTTATAACCATAACCATGACTCATTATAAAGCTTATTATAATGACTTATAAGTTCAAGTATAAATGGATTGTATTATGCTTATAACACGTGATGATTACAGTTATACATATTCATAACAACGTATAATGCAATCATAACACATTATACAACATGTTATAATGACTTATAATATCAAGTATTATAATACTTCATAATTGCTCCCCACTTTGTAAAACTTGCTATGCAACCCAAAATTAATTCTCATAGTTATAATCCATTACAATCAATTGATAATGCTCTGCTATAATGCATTATAAGTGATAATAAGGCATTATAACAGTGATTAAAATGTGTTATGACAGTGAGTATAAGGCATTTTAGATACATTATTATAATACAGCATCATTAAATGATCTTAAAGTAACAAATGGCCACTTATAATAACTTATGATCATAGTGTAATGCATTATAACAGTAATTATAATACATTATTACAGTGATTTAAAGGCGATACAAATGTAATAATAACATCTTATAAAATGATCATAATGTTACAAATGTTCACTTTATAATAACTTATAATCACAGTATAATTCCTTATAAGTGATAATAAGGCATTATAAACGTGATAATAAAGCCTCATCAAATGATCATAAAGTAACAAATGACCGCTTATAATAACTTATAATCGTATTATAATTCATTATAATAATGCATTAAGACACATTATAACAGTGATAATAAAGCATTATTAATTGATTATAATGGATTATAACTATGAGAAATAATTTGGGATGCATAGCAATTTTTACCAGTTTGGCAGCAATTATGAAGTATTATAACACTTGATACTTATAAGTCATTATAAAATGCCTTATAATGTGTTATGGTTATGGTAATAAAGCATTATGAGTATTTATGAGCTCTTATAAATCTGATTATACAGGGTTATGAGAAGATTATAATGCCGCATAAGTATGTTCATGATGCATTATACACATAGGATGCATAGTGGGCTCACATTTTTTACTTAAGTAAAAGTATCTGTCACGGTTCGGGTGCTGCCTCTCCTCGGCCCCGCCCCCTCCTCCTCACTGAACCTTCGTTATGCTTTGAACCCGCGGCTCGCCCGGCTGTAGGCTCTTTGGGCTAATGACTTTGAGTTCTTTATAATGACCTACCTGCTGGTGCCTTTTGTGCTCTGTTAATCCTTGTCATGGCGTTATCTGGTCTGTTTGTTCCTTCTCCCTGTGTCGTGACTTATTCCTTGTTTCCCTCGTGTGTGAGGGGTTTTCTCTGTTTGTTACTTTATTCTGTAGTAAAGTTTCAGTTCCACCTTAATTCCTCCATGTCACTCATTATATTACTATATTACTTTCACTACCCCCTCCTGAAAAAGTGATGTACAATACAACCTGTATAGCCAGCTCCTTTTCATTTCAACTTCAACTTAATTGTCACATTACAGGTTTACACTTGGAACATTTTGCGGAATCCTTTGACGCATAAGCTCCCATCATTTGCAGTTTTCAAGAAAGAATTGAGAAAGAAAGAAACAAGGAAAACTGATCAAATGTTAGATATTTCAATATGTATGTATAAAAATCAACAATAAGTAATGAGTTACTTGGATTATTAACTGTAATTTAATTACTGTAAATGGAAAATGTAATCCCTCACATTACTCATTACTGGGGAAAGTAATAATATTACAGTAATGTATTACTTAGTGATAAGTTACTGCCAAACACTGCTAGTCAACAGTAGAAGACTGTGGTTGTACTGGGCAGCTTTGCAGGATGGATTTGGTGTTAGAAGGTTTTTAAAGATGAAGAGAGAGAAATGTATGAAAAGGCAGAGGAGACAGAAGCCAGGTACTAGGAGAATCAGGAAATCCATTTTCAGGGAATTTACCCCTCAACCCAACGATGTCAGCAGCCATGGGGAGAAAATCTGAGGATTATGGCAATTGATTTCTTGCTCTGCTTCCAAACCAGGATTTATCACCTCCCCTCCCCTCCCCTCCCCTCCCCTCCCCTCCTCTCCTCTCCTCTCCTCTCCTCTCCTCTCCTCTCCTCTTCTCTTCTCTTCTCTTCTCTTCTCTCCTCTTCACACTTCGCCTTTGTCTCCTCTTGTCTGGAGATTTACTTCATAGCACATGTTGTTTTCTTAGAATCCTAAACTTTCGAAAACTTACCTTGTCAACAATATTAACTGATCATGTCTCTTAACCCTTCCATTGTGTTAGGGTAATTTTTTACCCGTTTTCAAGTTTAAATAGGTAAAAAGTACCCTTTACATTTCTTTATTGGAACAAGGCTCCATGATGTCCTCAGAAACAGCTATTTTAACGCAGCAAAATTAATTACCACCATAAAGTTTTGGTTTATGAAAAATAAATGACTTTTTACCTTCTATGGTATACGGGTCACTATTTTTTATAATATTAACATTTATTTAATGTATTTTTTATTTATTTTTTGAAGTGTGTTCTAATTATTATTCTTAATTATTCTATTATAGCTAAATAACATCATTATCCATTGTCTTCATTATAGGAAATGTAATGAGTGAATTTTTACCTTTTTACGACATATATTGAAAGATGAAACCCTAACCCTAACCCAACATAATATCTAAAAAAGTGTTTACATGGACATGAATGCATTTACAAGTCAGCGTTGAGGTGGGAGAAAAAAATTAATGAAAAAAATATTCTTATATTTTTTGGGCTGAGTTAAATCACGGGTCAAATTTGACCCGCTAACACCACAAATGGATGCAGGTTTCTAACACAATGCAAGGGTTAATGTGAGCATCCAATAAATTGTACTATTAGCAGTGGTGATAGCAATAATATTACTGCTAGTAGTTTTGGAGTTCAGATTGTTGTCTTTATTGTCCCCAAAGCATGTCCTTCTGCACCTCAGTGTTGGGCAGTGGTGGAAAAAGTACTAAAATGTGTTACTTAAAGGGATACTTCACTTTCGGGACGGGGAAACATTTAAAAAATATATTAAAAATAAATGAAAAAAGTAATGGAAAATTCATGGCCCCCTCACGCATTAGAGTGTCCTACTAATGTGTGAGGGGGCCTTTATTTTGCCATAACTTCTTTCATTTTTTTTTAATATATTTTTTTAATGTTTATTTTATGTGAAAGTGAAGTATCCCTTTAAGTAAACGTATCAATACTGCAATGTAGAAATACTCTGTTACAAGTAAAAGTCTGGAATAAAAAATTTACTTGAGTAAAAGATCTGCTATTTTCAAAAATATTTGTATATAGGCCTGAAGTGGTTAATGTATGTTTTGTAATAATAATCCAAATCTACAAAGGAATTAATAACTAAAGTGCTAAAATACTTGTAGTGGAGTAAAAGTACAATATGTGCCTTTGAGATGTAGTGGAGTAGAAGTAAAAGTACTGAAAACTGGAAATACTCCAGTAAAGTAAAAGTACCTCAACATTTTACTTAAGTACAGTACTTGAGCACATGTACTTAGTTACTTTCCACCACTGCAGAAGGGTAAAGTGGGGATTGAGTGGGTGCCTCATAAAGTTCTGTTTTACGGAGGTTCCAATGTGTGCAATGGCCTTGTTGTTTATCTCTGCGAGGTTGGGCACATGCAGGGAGACCAATTATCACGGGCTGGCAGAAGTGTTAGTTATGAATTCACGTACAGTACACATCTCATAATGGTATTTATTGATTTGCTAATTCCTTTAGGCTATACTGTACGCGAACATTGGCCAGCCACTCATGGTTCATCAAACTTTTCCAATAAAACATGTTTATTGGTCCGGGACCATTGGACCACAACATCAAGGATGATAGGTTGCATCCATAACCATTTTGTGGTGCGT
This sequence comes from Gymnoscopelus braueri, assembly GCF_963280865.1. Classification (NCBI taxonomy): domain Eukaryota; kingdom Metazoa; phylum Chordata; class Actinopteri; order Myctophiformes; family Myctophidae; genus Gymnoscopelus; species Gymnoscopelus braueri. Next base: position 54,094,906 of record NC_137605.1, on the reverse strand, counting down.
CACATAATGGCTTTAAATTCATAGGGGCTACGTGCTCATCTAAAGTATGCTCGGGGAAATGAACCTAAAACTCCTTAATAAGGAGTGCAAAAGAAAAACATCTCAGCGATAATGACCTAAATTGATTTCAAGCAGGCCCTTTGTGCAATCCACCGAGGCAAACTCATCCAGCATTCTGAGGACATTTCTGAGAAGCTACTGGTGCAAGCTATCATCAGGTCAAACAAGCACATTTGAGCGAGCTATAAGGTCAACTGGCCAGCTGGGTGACACTGCAGGGTGACACTGCAGGGTGACACTGCAGGGTGACACTCTCACTCCTATGCCTCTTCATTATTGTACTCGTCCACATGCACTGAATGTGAAGAGGAGCTCTCTGATCTTTTTCACTTCAGCAAATGAAACAATACCGCAATGTGCAAAAATTGTTTTACAAGTAAAATTCCTGCATTCAAAATATTACTTGAGTTCAAAACGGAGCAGTCCTGTAAACTTTGGAAGCCAATCTTAGCCAATCATGATGGAATATGAAAAATCTGAAAGACACGGTTAATGACTATAGAGATACTCTGTACCAATTTGCGTGATGTTTGGACAAATCGGTAGGAGTACTGCAAAAAAATAGGTTTGCAAAAATCGTCCTCCTGGTGGTGCTATAACAGGCACATGTGAACATTTGGGGCAGAGGTACTGCTCTAATCTAATCCACTGTAATGCACCAACATCAGAGTGCAAAGTCTGCAAACATATCCGACAGAAAATGTGATTCGGATTCAGAAGTGTCACTTCACATCCATTTGGATGAGATTCGCCAGGAGTTTGAGACGGAGACGTGAAATGAGGGAGAAAATGTGGTACCACGCAGTGCCAAGATAAACTTCATGACCTCAAAACAGGATTATAAGAAAATAAAGACCACCCACAGTGGCTCAGATGGATTGATGGCGTGGATTTCAAAGGTGTGTGTGTGTGTGGGGGGGGGGGGGGGACGCAGCGTTAGTAAAAGCATCAAAGAGGTTTTCGTTTCGAGGCAGAAGAAAAATAAAACACTGCCTCGGTATCTCTTAGGTCTTGCTTGAGCTGCCACTGACCTCTGCCTGCTGCTGAAGTACACATGGCAAAAACTACCACTTCAGTACATTTAAAACTTTGGTTTCCGCAACTTTTAACTTATACTGTAGTAATTGAATGACTATAATAACTTTATTAAGCCATTAAAACAAGGGCAAGCATCCGTGTCATTTTAGATTGTTGCGTTGGCTATTCAAAAATAACAGACATACAAGCTCACAAGCGCGTCACTTTGTGCCGCGCTGCAAGCTTGTACATCTGCTTTTTTTTTAAATGTTTTGAAACATCTTGAAAGCGTGAGAACTATTGTTTTAGAAGGCAATTGTAGAATCGAATCGGCCTCAGGTCTTAATGGGTTAATTTATAATTCTATTAAAATATAAAACAAAAAGGTGTGGTTCTCAGCTAAATATGCAAGATCCAGAGAGAGAGAGAGAGAGAGAGAGAGAGAGAGAGAGAGAAGGGGGGAGGGTGGAGAAGAGGGTTAGGAGGAGGAGAGGAGATGAAACATGGGGGAGAGGAGAAAAGAGAGGAGCACAATTGAACTGGAGAGCCAGTCATATAAGCTGGTCTTGCAGTAATCACGTTGGCCTCAGGGCCCTAGAGAGAGCAGAGAGAGAGAGAGAGAGAGAGAGAGAGAGAGAGAGAGAGAGAGAGAGAGAGAGAGAGAGAGAGAGAGAGAGAGAGAGAGAGAGGCAGACAGTAGCCTATACAGTTTAAAACAAAAAACAAAAACAAAAAAGACTGGACAACCGCCTATCCAACGACTAGACGCTGGGCACCCTCCCTCGGGTCGTGTAGAGCGCTCCTCCAAATCCACCAAATTTTACCTTGGGGAGCGCCACGAACGCAAAGAGTTGCACCAGCTGTCATACTCTATATCACTCTGCAGCTTCTAGTAGATTAAAACATGATTCACCTGAGCGCACAACTGATTCAATTTGACATTCACTTTGTCTTTTAGTTGACTGTAACGATCTCCTACAATATCCTGCAGCGAGGGAGAGAACATTGTCTCCCACATCTTGACTTGTGAAGTTAAATGTTTACATTTGGATGATAGTCAATCTAGTATTTTATTGCGTAATATGCTTTAACCCAACCACTGTTTGCACAGTTAATGTGCTCAAATAATGTTTAAGGCCAAGGTTGGGGGTGTTAGCTCAGACTGTTGAAAAAGTAGAGGGAACATTGAGTTAATTGAGTTATTTGCATTCATGTACTCAATGTACTCACCACACCCAGCTGCTGTATATAAGAGCATCTGTTTCTCTTCTTCAACACTTCAACACAGGAAAGAAGACAACACAGGTCATTCTACTGAGGTTTGAGATCTCTCCTCTCCTCTCCTCTCCTCTCCTCTCCTCTCCTCTCCTCTCCTCTCCTCTCCTCTCCCCTCCCCTCCCCTTAATATTGAAGAATGCAGTTTTCCAGATTGGCTGATCATATTGTTATATGCTATATGCTTTTCGAGTTCCTCTTCACATGGCTACTATATTTATATTAAACCATATTTAAAAAATAATAATAATAATAGAATAATAGAATAATAGAATAATAGAATAATAGAATAATAGAATAATAGAAGAGATGTGGTGTAGAGGGAAACAAGCTGTACTTCTGAAAGTAGCACTACACCCCTGACTACCTCCAAAGACATTGACAAAAGCACACTGATGCCGAAGTAAAGGAAGGACATTTCTAGGAATGAAATACTGAAAAATATTGTGTATATACTTTATATAATAATACAATTTGGTTTTATGAATAATAAACCCGTACAAGCTGTTCCTCAAAAAGAAGGAATAATCACATCCTAAATGAAGGAAAATGTTTAATCGATATGATACATCAAAGGTGCTACAGTATTATTATTACAGACCGACAGTATTGTGAAGGTGATAGCGAGCTTTTCTAAACAACAAAATGTTTTTCATTGTTATCTGCAATCGTGTGTATCATTATTATCTAATAATTAATTTTACCTTATTCTTTGTTTTACCTTAAAGGGTTAGTTCAGATTTTTTGAGTATTTTCTGTAGGAAATACTTACCATTAATGTAGTGGCTGCAAAGGTATTAATTGATTGCCCGAGTCCCGTGGTCAGAGTTATGGTCCGGTTCTTATGAATATGAAGTAGTTCCGGTAGATTAGTAGATTTGGTGGGGGCCGCTCATTAAAAATAAATTAATTTAAAAAACTAGCGTCATTTGTATTGTTGACCTATTTCTACCATATCAAGCAGGTTTCGTTCAATTTCGACCCCTCTGTCACATGGTACTATTTTTTGTGTCATATATTTTGTGCGTGAGTAGGCTGCCGCGGCGCAGTGATTCTGGACACAAACATTAGTACCATGTGACAAAGGGGTCGAAATTGAACGAAACCTGCTCTATAGGTCAACAATACAAATGACGCTAGTTTTTTAGATTAATTTATTTTTATTGAGCGGCCCCCACCAAATCTACTAATCTACCGGAACTACTTCATATCTATCAGAACCGGACCATAACTCTGACCACGGGACTCAATTAATACCTTTGCAACCACTACATTAATGGTAATTATTTCCTACAGAAAATACTCAAAAAATCTGAACTAACCCTTTAACCAGTAAAATTAGTTTTATTCTTGTCTTTATGTCTATTTTCTTAACACATTCCTACACTATTCTTTCTTTCATTAACCTTTTTGGTGATTTTCCTTTGATGTTCATAATGAAATAATTCTACCTTCGATGTGTTATATAGTCAAACGAATGCTATTGGCTGGAAGGGCAGCCAGGGCGGCTCTTCACTCAGTAGAGCCAGTAGAAGCCCCAGAAGCATACCCTACTTTATCAAAAATGTTTAAATTAATGGGACCATCATTTACAAACCCGCATACCATGGTAATTGATAGAAGACTTTAAACTAGCAAATGAAAGCATAACATATTTATGACAATGATTACTAAGGTAATAAAATCAAGTGTAAAGTAGGGTCAAATACCCACATTAAAGTCAATGGTGTGGTAATTGTTCTGCAGCCAGCGGGAGGGGAAATAGTGACACCTGTTAGGCCATTAATGAGGACTACAGGGAATTTGGCACTTCCTTATTGGCTTCATTTTAACCCATTAAGACCGGGAACGCTGTGTCATTTTAAGATTTCTTTGGCTATTCAAAAATAGCAGATCTACAAGCTCGTAGTGCGGCACCGAGTGCCGCGCCATGAGCTTGTAGATCTGCTATTTTTGAAAAATAAATCATGAAAATGTGTGCAAATCTTTGAATATACATATATATATATATATTTTTTTTTTTTTAGAAGGGGGGGGGGGGGGTCCGTGGACGAATACATATCATTGTGGGGGTCCTTGACATGAAAAAAGTTTGAGAACCACTGATATTGCATTTTTTTAAAACTGTTAGGATTTAGAAGACATTTGTAAAAGATTTGCAAAAACGTTCACGATTTTTCAAAAATAGCAGATCTACAAGCTCATAGTGCGGCACTCAGTGCTGTGCTATGAGCTTGTATATCTGCTATTTTTTAATAGCCAAAGCCAAAAAAAAATTACACAGATGCGTTCCCGGTCTTAATGGGTTAAAAACCGGATGTTTGCAGCCTGGACTGAACACATACCAGTAACAACAGAAAACAAGCCCAAAGAGCTTTGAGGGTAAACACAATATTATACCATTGCTATTTAAGGCCGTTCACTCATAACATTTTCAGAGTGAAAAAAGCACTGCCTGCAGAGCATTTTCTGCCAGACATCGCAGCTGATTTTAATTGCGGTCCTAGTGACTCAGTCCAAAACCACCAGACACTACATTTACACTTTGTTCTTGAGAAGCATGGCTTTGGCTTTAGAGACAGATAACAAAGAGTGGAGGGTGCATGGGTGCTTCTGGCAGAGGTCAACGCTCATTGATCAACAGAAGATAGTTTCAGTTTCTCTGTCTCCATCTCTGGTGGTGCTTTGGGAAGTCGGCCACCTCCTGAAAATGTTCTTCATCGTGATTGATCAGCTGGGTCACATAAGCTTATAGCAGAAAGAAGAAAGTTCCACTGTATTAAACTTTTGAAAGCGGTCCGCTCTGCCCAACCCCCCCTCCCCCCCAGAAAACAGCCAAAGGCAGAACTTTTTAAGGAGCGGCCGCTTTGCAGCTAGAGCTCATGGGGCTCGTTGTGTTTGAACATGTCCTTACATCAAAAACATTGTTCTCTCTGATTTCTTTTTAACACATAACTCTATAGTAACTTTCTCATTACATCAGTGACCTTTTCAACTTTGAGTACTGCAGTGGCATTCACAGTCAGTGGCGTCAGTTCAGCAAAAGCTAAGGTATGGCAAGATTAGGGTTGCCAACTCCCAGAGATAAAAAATAAGGGACACCTATCCTGTCCGAAATTTTTTGGGGGGTAATTTTTAGCAGATGCAATCTGCTCTACAGACAGGACATCTGCGACATCTATTTGGCTCTGCGACACCTATTTGTCATTGGCTGTCCTGGCTGTCCTTCATAGCTCTTCCCCGTTTAAGCCAATGGGGAGACAGCCTAACCTGACACCGTCAAATGGAAGAAGCTTGCGACACACATTTGTTTCACAGCCTACTTCCCATCTGAGACTTCGGTCGCAGAATCGATGACAGACAGTTTTTCTTTTTTTCAAGCTACTAGGCAGCTGATTGGATGATCCCGCCCCTAGCAGCCGCTGATTGGTTCGGACACGCAGTGTTCGGGCATGCTTACTCCCTGCGCAATCCCAGACCTCCCTGAAAACAAATGCAAATGAGATTTCCGGAGGGAGGGGGTTTACCAGGCTAGAGACAGCCCGTCATTCGCAGAACCCGCCTCCCCTTTTTTTGTTGCTCATACACTTCTAAGTGAAACACTGTAGTTTTGACTTGGGTAAGGGTAGGCTACACTATGAAGCCACTATTTCAGCTGGTGAAAATATTTTTGTCTCCGCCAGGCCGAAGGCATGGCGAGAGAGTATGTTTTACCCCTTGTCCGTCCGTCCGTCCGTCCGTCCGTCCGTCCGTCCGTCCGTGTGTCCGTGTGTGTGTCCGTGTGTGTGTCCGTCTGTCACCAGCTAATCTCCGGCACCGTTGGCCCGGTCGCTCCGAAACTGTGCACACACACTCCCTGGATGCCAATTCAGAACCTCTGCCCCAAAACTTTCACATGGGCCTGTTATAGCGCCACCAGGAGGCCGATTTGGGCAAAACCCATTTTTTTATATTACTCCTACACATTTTATCCAAACGTCATGCAAATCGGTACACAGTATCACTATAGTCATGTGATCAACACGGATCTGTCCGATTTCCCATATTCCATCCTCATTGCCTAAGGTTGGCTTCCAAAGTTTGCAGGATTGGTCCGTTTTGAACAAAAAGCCTCAAAGTATACACACAGCTTGGGATTTCCGTGAACTTTCACACGCACATTCCCACTAGGCCGAGGAAGAAATGCCACCCTTCTCACATTGGCCTGTTATAGCGCCACCAGCAGGTCTAATTTAGCAAAACACATTTTTGGAACAAAATGCCTCAAATCATGAATGCAGTGTCAATGCAAGAATAAATGGCACGGTTGGCACCCTTTTCACATTGGTCTATTATAGCGCCACCAGGAGGCCAGAATAACGTACCTGACCTGGCGGAGACCTGTGCTCCGAGGAGCACTTTTTCTAGTTTAATTAGTTATCGACGCAAGTCGCGTTATTACTCCCGTAATTTTCATGTAATGTACATCCCAAAATAAAATGTATTAACCATGTTATGGTGCTGTAATGACTTTATATTTTCGCAACATAATCCTGTCTTTTACACGGGGCTTGGAAAAGCGGATCGATTCCGCATTTTCTTCTTCGTTGGTCTAAACAATGACACGGTTGCCAGGATTTTGAGAGAGAAATAAGCAACCAGGTCAATGAAAACAAGCCCAAAGATTTAAGTGACTATTAGGCTACATGAGCACTTTAAACCTATATGCATCGGCTATTTGAAAATAGACGATTTGAAAATAGCCGATCTACAAGCTCACAACAAAATAATGACAAATAAAAAGCAACTACCCATATTTACAAGCAACTTCACAGAAAACGAGGTTGCTTATGATTAGTATACATGGCAACACTAGTACGTGAGGTGTGTGTGTGTGTGTGTGTGTGTGTGTGTGTGTGTGTGTGTGTGTGTGTGTGTGTGTGTGTGTGTGTGTGTGTGTGTGTGTGTGTGTGTGTGTGTGTGTGTGTGTTTCATTGCACAACAATGCAAAACTCCAACAACTCTTTGCTACACTCTACTAAGGTGTCTGCCATCTTGGTGAACATTATTTTCAAAAGGTACTTTAATTACATTTTGATACCAATACTTTTGTACTTTTACTCAAGTCAATTTTGAATTCAGGACTTTTACTTGTAACAGACACCGCACACACACACACACACACACACACAATACAGCATGCATCTGCTAATAATATGACTGTCAAGTCATATTCATTCTTGTTTATGTTTTTGGGGGGTTTTATGACCTCAATTACACCCAAAAAATCTGAACTTTGAACATTCAGTGGATTTTCTGTGGTCTGGGGTTTTCTGAATAATTAGGCTGAAAAGTAATCTGAGCTTGGCCCTTCGGCAGTGAGGTCACAGCTGATTAATCCCGCCCACTCTCCTCCTCGCCCCTCCCCTATCCTTTCCTTTGGGGGGGGGGCGGAGCAGAGGCGATGATTGACAGGCAAAATCCCTCACCAGCGACACCCGCAGGCAAAGATTAATTTTTTCATTGCAGTTGAAAAGGCTTTAGAAATGTGAGAGAAAAACACCTGCCATGGATCAATGGAGTGGATTTTTTTGTTAAAACTTTCTATACACGTTTGAAGGACCATGACAAAGACTTTTAATGTGTGGTAAAACTGAACGTCATGAAACCTTTAATATTGTTGAGTTTTCACCTCGGAAAAAGGCTCATTCCTCGATTCTGGCAAAAGGTTGTTGAATAATTGAGCTCAACAGCCAATTACAGTGAAAATATTGTGTCGTAATTTTGAGGGGCTCTTTGATTGGGTGTAGCCCTATAGGGCCTTTTTGTGCTCTTAATCCAGCCCTGACTCCGGATGCAGTAGGACCATAATGAGGAGTTATGGATACTAATATTTCTGGTCATAACCCTCTCTCTGTTAGGGGCGGCCATAGCTGAGTGGTTAGTGAGCCCGCCTAGGGAGCCAGAGGCCCTGGTTGCCCCAGGTAATGAAATTTGTCCCTGAGCAAGACTCTTAACCCCTAATTGCTCACAGCCCGCAAGGACTTTCATGAACGTCCTGTTAAAAGGAATTATCCTTATCTGTTTCATGTCTATTAATGATGCTGGGAGACTTTTTTAATGGATTGACATTACATAAGAAACATTCTAACTTATGCTGCACCTAACCAAGGACCTGTAAAACCATGCAAAACGGTTAAACACACCTGGAAAATAATATACCATACATTATCAGTTTGTTTTTGTTTCAATAATTTATGTCAAGGGAAATTGTTTGTTTATGCTTGTAACATGGTTACGCACCTGGGCGGAGATGATACTATATGTGCACCATCTAATGTTATTACTGGGATAATACAATACATGTGTGATATATGTAGGAGGAGATTCAAGAGATAACAATAATTGTCTGTCAAACACCCCCCCCCCCCCCCCCCCACACACACACACACACACACACACACACACACACACACACACACACACACACACACACACACACACACACACACACACACACACACACACACACACACATAAACAAACAGTACAACTGACAGGAACAGTGTGAAAAATAATACAGAATTAATTTGTTCAGGGTGGTAATCACAGAGGGAATAGAGGGATTTTTTGGTTCTAGGCCAGTGGGACTTCACAGCGTCCCACTGGCCTGGAAAAACATCTGCATACTCCCAGTGGTTCATGGAGTCTGAACCCCCTCCACTAATGGAAGTGGCTCAGTGGGGATTCTGTGTAAATATCAGCGTGCAGAGTATAGGTGCAGAGTGGATGACAGCGACCGTGTCTTTTCAAATGTTTTCTAACAACCATTAAATTGTACATTTAAATACACAAAGTCTGAAAAAAAGTGCATTTTCCTTACAAACAAAAAACACAACAAACATTTTGGTAATGCACCTAAAAGCAGTTTGCCAAACATCATTAACCATGTAAGTCCTATATACACTTCATTGTACAATACAACAAATAGCTAAAATAGCCGATCTATAAGCTCAACTACAACATCTAGAAGCTGCTCTTTTTGTAAATTGAGAATCTTTTGTTGTGTGTCTGTGTAGAGTAGGGTGTACATCTCTTGAAATAATTCAGGACATTTTTGGACCTGCCTCTGCCTTAGACACTGATCTGTAATCCACCCACACAAGATCTCTAGGCTCAAGTGTGTCTGGCTAGTTGACACCTGAGGTTGTAATAATAAGTCTGCTTCTCTTGACATATGACACGTTACGGTGTGTGTGTGTGTGTGTGTGTGTGTGTGTGTGTGTGTGTGTGTGTGTGTGTGTGTGTGTGTGTGTGTGTGTGTGTGTGTGTGTGTGTGTGTGTGTGTGTGTGTGTGTGTGTGTGTGTGTGTGTGTGTGTGTGTGACACACTCCAGTACCTCCTCCTCTCTCCAGGGCCGGATTAAGACGTGTAGACCCCGGGGCTGCGACCCCCTCCTCCCCTCCCCAGCTGTTTCAGCACCATAGACAGCGCCTTCATTTGACCAAGACAGAGTCAGTATCAGGCCTACTTTTTTCAATTAAGTCAGATGCATTCCATGCCGCCAGTACAACCTATAAACTTATAAACCTATAAAATCTAATAATAATACAACAACCAATAAGGGGAAAGCACAGGCAGCACAGATATTTCCAACAATGTTATTTCATCACACGCACAGAGTGAAACAGAGGCTATTAGTTATGTTCTCACTCAGAAGCTCTTCTTTCTAGATTTTCGAGCGGAGAAGTCAGCAATAATGTCAGAGGTCAAGAGCAACTTCTTGTACTGTGGATATACCCTCACGTTTTCTAACTGCCGTGTTATAGCACACATCTCCAAAATGTGCATAAGAACTCTCTCACAACGTGTCACGATGCGACGCCTTGTGAGCTTGTAGATTGGCTATTTTCACCAATTTAATTAAAAGGAATAATAGTGTAACAGAGTATATCTGCATTGCAGTATTGATTGCAGTATTTTTAGTTAATAAAACATGTGAGTACTTCTTCCATCACTGTTAATAATTAATGCACTGCGTTCAAGTGCATTGACTGCTGACATGTGAACAGACCACTAGACTTGAGTGTCTCTATGATCGCTTTAGGTTAACCCATTCAATCTGGGAAAGCTGTGTAATTTTCAGCACATTGGTTCTCAAGTCGATTTTTTTCACACTTTGGCTATTAAAAAATAGCAGATATACAAGCGCATAGCGCACCACTAAATGCCGCGCTATGAGCTTGTAGATATGCTATTTTTGAAAAATCGTAAAAAACTTTTAAAACTAAAATCTTTGCTTCTGGGTGGTCCCCTGGAACAAAATATTTTGAGGCCAAATACATATCACTTTGGGGGTCCTTCACAAGTTTGAGCACCACTGATATTCTGTAGCAACATCAGTTTTTCCAAAAAACTATTTGTTAGGATTTAGAAGAAGATTTTTAGCCTCAGATCTTAATGGGTTAAATATGTTTGTCATTAGGCTATCTGCCTACTGAGATGCTTTGAGATGCAACCTATCTGCGCTTTGCAGAAACGCATAACAGAAACATTTTATTATTTATTCATTCTTTATTTGAATCCCCATTAGCTTCCACAAAGTGGTCGCTGTAGTCTTCCTGGGGTCCACACAAATGGATCCCAGAACTGTCGGGTATGACTGAACAGACTCGCAAATACAAACTAACTAATGCAGTGACACCAAACAATGACTCGACAAAGACTGACTGGGGAACAAGACATGAGGGGTGATTACAAATCAGATACAGCTGGGGCAAACATAGAACCAAGAATACTAGACCAGGGAACAAAACATAGACATACAAGACCTATAGACAAGACAGGAAAAGTCTGTGACTGTGACAAATAGAGAGGAAAGGAAATCAGAACACAGGGGGGGGGGGGTAAGCACCTTCAAATCATTTATATACAAAGTCCAATACATTACAGATAAGGTGATAGATGGCACCATGGAAGGCACAAATGCTTATTCTGCAGGTGGAAAACATATGAAGCATATAAACATAGTGGCAGGTTAGGTATACAATCACGGTGTCATTAAAGTGGCATGGATAAATACATGAAAAACAGAGCACTAGGTATAAATCACAGTTCCATGTGAGTTCCACAGTGCCTGGTTGAATAAAAAACTACAATATAAAGCAGCTATAAGTTAGTTTTCTGCAGTCTTGCAGTACATCTGTGCCTCTACCAATTATCATACCTCTCCAGAGTTTATTGTTCCCACTCTTATAGTCATTATTTACTATTCCTCATACACCCCTGCAGCGCGCTTAAACTTCTATTCTCCCCAATTCACCTCCAAAGTTTTTAGCGCGACCATAATATCCAACAAAACAAGTAGCTGGGCTCATTATATTATTTTATTTTCTGTGTTCAGTCCACTGTTCACTGGAGATAGGCCTACAGTATACGTCCAGATGGTTGTTGACAGTTTTCCAGCTGTGCACTTAAAATCCAGTCCACATCTGAGGTGTTTACAATTTAATCAATTTTAAATTTTCTTTGGCTATTCAAAAATAGCAGATATACAAGCTCATAGCGTGGCACAGAGTAAAGTGCTTTGAGCTTGTATATCTGCTAATTTTGTAAAAAATCATGACATTTTTTGCCAAATTTTACCAATGTCTTCTAAATCCTAACAGTTTTTTGAAAAGGACGTGTCAAGGACCCCCAAAGTTATGTTTTTGGCCATAAAAATATGTTGTTCCAGGGACCCCCAGAAGCAAAGATTTGTGTTAAAAATGTTGTTATAGTATTCATGGGCACCAATGTGCTTCAGCACCTAAAACCCTTCCGTTAAGCCGGCACTGCCCGGCCCACAGGCAAATGTAACACAAAACCATTGTTTTCATTAAAGCTTGATATAAACCCTCCATCATCCTCCACACCACCTGGTTTATCATAATGAACAGTGTTCTGAAACGCAGTATAATCGTTATCAACACACATCCCCTTGTGTTCCTATTACTGGCAAATATCAGAAACAACCCCGGTGAGAAAAAAATAACTACCACAACTTTGCTGAGTGAAATTCTGCCGTTGATCTACAAGTTGCATTGACTGGCTGTATGTTCATAACAGTATTATTGGCATGTGAATAAATCACTTGGATGCATTGCCCCAGAGCCCTGTGCTACGAAGCAAGAGTGGGGGTTAGCCAGGCCACTTCAGATTAAACCCATTAAAACCGAGGAAGCATCTGTGGTATTTTAGACTTTAGCATTGGCTATTCAAAAATAGCAGATATACAAGCTCACAGCGTGTCACTTCGTGCCGCACTGTGAGCTTGTCCATGTGCTATTTTTGATTTTTTTTTTTTTTATCTTGAATTTTAATATATATATATTTTTTCATTTTGAACACAACTCGTCTCATCTGGGGGTCCCTGGCACAAAACATTTTAAGATGAGGGTCCACGGCCCTATATAGTATATTCCTGTAGATGTTTGAGATCTGGTTTAGACGGCATTAAGTAGAATCGGCCCCAGGTCTTAATGGGTTAGGCAGTTCAAGGACAATGCACGCACATCCGAGTGAATTTCGACTCCAAAGATACAGATTTCGACAATTTTGAGGTAATAGTACTTTACTTGAGTATTTCCAATTTCCAATTGTTTTACTCCACTACATCTCAGAGGCAAATATTGTACTTTTACTCAACTACAATTATTTGAAAACTAGTTACTAGTTACTTTGCAGATATAAAGTATTACATTATGAAACATACATTAACCACTTTAGCCCTATTTTATACCTAGGCTATTTGAAAATAGCAGATCTACAAGCTCACAACGTGACGCATCGCGACGCGTTGTGAGCTTGTAGATAGGCTATTTTCAAACATTTTAGTACTTTAACTTTTGGTACATTTTGATACCAATACTTTTGTACTTTTACTCAAGTAAATGTTTTATTCTGGACTTTTACTTGTAACAGAGTACTTCTACATTGCAGTATTGATACTTTTACTTAAGTAAAACATTTGAGTACTTTTTCCACCACTGCTCCCACTGGTTTTAATCAACCGAACAATGTTTCTACCTGAAGACCCCGTAGGTGGAAAACGTTGTTCATTGGATTAAATAAAACACAGGGGGAGCATTCAAGATGGTGTGTGGGTAATTTGTTCTTTGAACTTCAGGCTTAGCTCTAAATTGTCAGGGTTACGATGATGGTTCATTAATGCCATCATGGTACATCGTCATTGTAACTAACACTGCACACCTAACCAGCCCTGGAGTATAGGTTAAAGGACAACTTCACCCATGTTCAACCTATCTTCATTGGTCCTCACTAATGCTCATTATACTATGGCACAATTTGTATCACTCTGTCTCTCAGAGAAGGGTTGTTGACCTGCCTACCAGTGACATCATCGATGGGGAATCCAAGCTTATAGAAACTGCAGGCTTTCTATTGCTGGAAAGTTAGCATGCTATAATGGAAGCCATTGTTCTCGCATTAATACAAATCTAAATACAACATTTGAAATCTTGTTTAAAAATTATTATAAAAAACCTGCCTAACGATGTCACTGGTAGGTGGGTTTCTGAAGTGTCCACAGCCCTCCTATGAGACACAGAGTGAATAGACACAAATGGTACCGTTTCATCATGAGCATTAGTGAGCAGTTATATGAAGATAGGTTGAAAATGGGTCGTACGTCCTTTAAACTTGTTTGAGACATCAGATCAACACGTATAAAGGTACGGGCCACTGACCAATCAGTTCTCCCGGATTCCCGTTGAGCTCGTGAGCGGATAGGGGCGAAACCCTTCGGCTTTCCCTGACCATGTTTTACATGAGATTTGTGTCTGAGCCGGGAGTGAGTTATGGTATCTGTGTCAGCTTCTTGAGTTGTGAGCTGTCGGCCGCAAGCGATATGAAACACCATTTCATTGTGCTTCTGTATACCCATATCATCATTCAACAGAGACTGATTGAAGCACTGAATCTTTGTACTCATTGTACTTAGAAAATATTAAAGTACTGTTTTCTTTGAGACAGACAGACACACAGACACACACGCACGCACACGCACACGCACACGCACACGCACACGCACACGCACACACACACACACACACACACAGCAGCCGACATTATAACAACCCAAAATTGCCCGAGAGCTGTGCTGTCTTTAGTGTTATTAATTTCTCCTCTCTTGTGTCATGTGCTCTACAATCATAAAACATTCAATGAAACTAGAAGATCTACAAGCTCACAATGCGATGCGTTGTGCCTTGTATACCTGCTAATTTCAGCAAAGAGATTTGGTAGAGGGGAAAAGGGACAGGGCCCATGATAGACCCCTGGGGGGAATAGGGTTTAAGGGGTCATTAAATGGGATTCCATTTTGTATAAGACGTATGAGCTTGTAGAATGGCTATTTTCACTACGTTTGTGTGACACTCTTGCAATATTAATTAGGGCATTCATTTACGAAAAAAATAAAAAGATGAAATATGGAAATACAAGGTTTCAGCCGGACAGCAACGACATGCTGCCAGCTGAACCAACTAGCTGTCTCTTTAAACATATACTGGCGCTCAGATCTGCCAATTAAAATGATCATACACACCATAAGAATGCATCTAATCAACACATTAATTAATGCAGTACACAAATGCAACTCAGTGACATTATAAGAAGTCAGAGGAAGAGCCTGTGTTGCTCAAAACCTGCATTAAATAAAATCCTCTAGACAGGAGCTACAGGATTTGGGGTGGATTTGTTTCTGCTCTAATCTATGACGTATTATTCTTGAGCCACCAATTTATTTTTTTAGCACTTTATTTATTGGACATTGGGATGAACATATGTTTTTTTTCATATTATTTTTAATTCGCATTGACATTTTAAGCCTATTAACTTGTGCACTTTCCAGCTGTCCTTACTGCAATTGGCAGCTGCAGTGTTGCTTTTAGCCTGGATTATGTGTTTGAATTGTTTGTATTTGTCTAATATGACAGTTTGCTCTTCGTTTTGTGAAATATGCTGCTCTGCTGCCAGGAGATTTGTCTATGTTTTGCGACGGGTCATATGCTGCACACTCACACACAGCTAGATTGGAAAATCCTGGGTTGACTTTACGAGTTGATAAGAACCTTCGAGTGAGTGCTTAGCATGATTGCAGTTTAGTGAAGTGCAGACAAATATAGAACCTGGGTACGTTGAACTTGCAAAGACTAAAGGCTTTAAAGGCCTGGTGTGTAACTTTGCCCTGTGTTTTCACTGTTTGATTTGGTAACCCCAAAACATCCCAGTCTACCAAAACAACCAGTGAAAACACCAACATACAGCGAAAGGGGCAGTGTGTTTCTACAGGTAAACACCATCGCACTATAGTGCGTAGCAAAATAATCCTGAAGGGGACGTCAACAAGTGTCACTTGGTAGCGCCGGCCATCTTGGGGGGTCATAAACAGCTTGACTTGACAGTTGCTCTTACCCTCTAATATGTCTGCAGCTACTATGCCCCCCCCCCCCCGTGGTGACGACATGTTGCCAAACACTATACTCCAGTGGCTGATAACTGCTGGTAGAGGGAAATGATCGGTAAAACAATATTTATTGTTTTGTTATGTAAACACGGGGCAAAGTTACTATATCTTTGAGAAACATATTTGGTAATGAGGTGTGATGACCCTCCTCTGCTGTGTCGCTTGTCTGGTTGGTTTTATTTGTACACTCTCAGAGTTAAGTGACCACTGAGGACTTTACAGCTGGGGTCCCAGAGATAAAAAAAAAAAGAAATGGTATCAAAAGAAGTTTGAGAACCACCAATATACTGTAGGCAATGCAGTGACAGACACTTGATTCACCACTGTGTTGTTTGATGTTGTTTACTTTGTGGTTGGAGTGAGGTGACCTCCAGGTGGGTCATGGTACTTGCCATGCCCAGGATGAGTGCTCCTAGCTGGGTAACAATGTGCATCGGCACGGTGTCTGGAGGTTGCAAAGCTGCAGACGGTTCAACCCTAACCTGACTCCGCCAGATGGGGGCAGTATTGACTTCACTGGTTCAGAATACAGCTTCCATCTGGGATCGCTCAAAGAGTAAGGCTACTTCGCACAGCGGCGTGTGCGAACCAATCAGCGGCTGCTAGGGGCGGGATCTTTGTGAGACCGGATGTAGTTGTAGTTGTAGCAAGCTTCTTCCATCTGGCGGAGTCAGGTTAGTTCAACCCCGCCAATCACTGAGATTGGCTAAGATGTGCACACCTCCTGTTTCAGTGGAAAATATGTCCATTCTAGCCTCTCTCTCTCTCTCTCTCTACCAGGGTGTATTTTGTTTAGAAGCCTTTCTTCGTTCTAAACCTTGACATTCATGCTGCACATACACCAGGTGCAATGTGACGCATTGTGAGCGTTGTGAGCTTCTAGATCTGCTATGTTTGGGACCCCGGGTTGAAAGTGGTTAGCCACGAACCCCAGAATCCCTATTCTGGGTGAAACGTTTGCCAAAAATAGCATATCTACAAGCTCACAAACGCGATGCATTGTGAGCTATTGGATCTGCTATATTTAAGAGATTTGGTGTAGGTGGAGAGAGCCCTCCAAGTACAGTTGCAACTCAGGTCCGTTTCACTAAGACTAGAGTGTTAAGAGAGAGAAACGTTGTGTACTGTATTTCCATGACGTTGGCTCATGCACGCTGATTTGCCCAAGCATCACTTTGAAGTGCCTGTCCAAAATGACAGTCCTGTCACGGCTCCTGACATCTCACCCTTGCATCCTCATCCATATTGGATGAAACTGTCAGGACTCCCAAACTCAAGCTGGATCCAAAATGCACAAGTCAAAACTCAGACACATGAAGTAACGTAACCACTTAAACCTTCGACTCTCAGTAAAACGGACAGTTACAACTGTGCTTTTTTTCCATCAACAGTACACCAAATCTCTCTGACTGAAAAATAGCCGATCTACAAGCTCACAACGTGTAGCAACGTGTTCTGTATATTCTGTATTCAGAAAAGAAACTTGACCTTTTTTTTTTATTTAACAATTTTCACCTATAATGTGGCTAAAATAGGGAGGCCAGGTTGAAAGAGGTTAAATTTAGGGTTAGTGTTAAATAGCTCTATTCTGCTAGTAGGCTACTCATTGCTAGAGAGTGTTTGTTCAATAACAGGAGTTTCCCTGTCTCTCCTGTTCTTTAGTAAACATAAAAATAAAATCTGTTTTCAACTCACACAGGTTACAGATTAAAAAAGTTCAATTGGAAGTGGTGACACAGAGAAATGAGTAGACACAATTGGAACTGGAACACTAAAAAATTGAAGCTGGCAAATGAATACTTTCTCCTGATTGGCTGGAATTGGCAACCCACCTGAAAATGAATGTTCTGTTTATTAAAAAGAGAGAGAGACAAGGAGACCCCTGTTACTGAACAAACACTCTATAGATTACTATCAGAATATAGTGCTTTGCCTTTAACCTTTTAACAAAAAACTAAAAAAGACTCTGTTTTAACCAAAAAATATCACTTATTCTACCTTTAATAAATGTCATTTTTCCCCCATGTCTCCCTTTTATTACAACTTGGACCCAGGTTGGAGTAAGAGCTAACGCTCAACGCCATTGGGACCGGCTTGTAAGAGCACAGCCCCTGCCCCCACCTCGCTGGCGTTGTGTCTTTGTACAGACGGACAGGCCGACCCATCTGTGGAGCAGCCAACACAGGTGCAACGCAGAACCTTAACATCTTCAAAGGCTCTGTGACGCAAGCAAGCATTCGACCCAAAGTTTGCTATCTGTAGTTCTGATCTGTAGGTAGATGTTTAAAGCCTGGAACAGAACGGGCCCAGGTGCGCCCCATTTCACTGACTATCCTCTGGAGATCTGAGCCTGCCCATCCTGCTACATACATACTGTAGAAAGGAACCAGCGTCAAGCAAAGCAAGTGGTGTTTTATGTTTCATAAAATGAAACAATATTTTCTTTATTGTTTCATTTTAGGTCGCAGGGCCTTGGAAGCCAATCAGGCATTGAGAAGAGCAGTTCAGCACAGCACTGATGACTCTCAATCGGACAAATGTGTTGAGCAGGTGCAGGGCGTGAGGTAATGACTCTGTTGCAGGCTGCCATGATGCTGGGCTGGAAGGCTCACCCTATTTAAGAGCCACTGTTGCAAATTGTGACCAGTTTTCCCCCGGACGCAGAGACGCACATACACCTCCAGCAAGGGCAGAGGAGGAGGACCTGGAAGAGGAAGGAGCCAACCGGACCCCACTTGGAAAGGGAAGTAACCTCCATGTACCAGATACGAGTGAACGATACTCTGATTTTATCTGGATTTAAATGCTGGGATCTGTGGCACTAATGACTCTGACTCTTACAGATCTTTGAATAGCTTTTAACCCTGGATGGCTCTGAAGGCGACCCCCCCTACTCTGACAACGTGTACAACAGGTATTGCATAACCTGGTGGGGCCTGCATTTACAACTTGCAATGTTCCTGACTTGCATCGTTCCCAAGTAGGGAATCATCCATAAGGTTTAAGGATGATTTTTAATACTTAGTATAAACATTAGTGAAATACATAAATAAAAAAAGATTATTATTTAGCAAAATAATGAATTGATATTTGCATGTTTATAACAGTCTGGTCAAAAGTTCATACACGGCACAATGGCACATCAGCGTGAGGTTGATTCATTATCTTTGTTGGTCGGTACTAGAATTGTGTCAAACTGTCATCATGTTAAAAACCTATGTGTCCAGTGGTTCATACTGTACCAGGCTGGAAATCAAACCCACCAAAGGTTATACAGTATGTGATGTGTTACGTATGGGCCAATAAGAATTCAGAATCTCAGCAAAAGACACCTGTGTCAAAAAAACAGGACAGAGGAAAGAGGCAGAGAACAAAATGCTGCAATCAGCTGGGGCAGTGTGGATGGGGCATCAAGGCCACTTTATATATTTTTTCAAGGATAGCTGGGAAGCGGAGCACTTATTTGTGTTAACTCAGCGTCCTTCTTATACAGTTTTTTACCACAAATTCAGGACTTGACAACAAGGCAGGTGCGCCGACATCGAGGCCTTGATGCTGGCTCGCCCTGAGGCAGGCCTCCAAGTGCCTGCGACGAACAGCCTTGTGCGTTGACAAGTTGCGCCCTCTGGGTTGGAAAGCATGTGGTGGACAGAATCGGTAATCGTGTGAAGCAAAATGAGCATTCGCTTCCCCCAGTTTCCCACAATCACATCGCCACTGAAGTCTTCCCCAGAAAAAAAACGATATCTCTTATTGTGGCTTCAGGGCATATTTTCAGGGCCATAAGGCCAAACTGAGTAGGCACAGCAGCCATGGCCCTCAAGTCCTCCATGAAATTGCTGCCCTGGTTCTGGTACATCTCTCCTTCCCCAGAATGTTCACTTTGTGCTGGAAATTACTCCTTGGGTTCAAGGTGTTGGGAGTTGAGGTAGTCCGCTCAGGAGGTCTATTTGGAATCAGAAATATCCTGGATACCTCAGCCCTTCCTGGCTGCGTGTCAAAGTGTCCTTCCTTGAGCAAGACACTACACTGCTAACTACTCTTCATGAGCAGATTGGTGCCTTTACCAAGGACTTTCAGGCTTTTTTCGGTCTTATTATTTTGACCAGGCCGTGGAATTTCACTATTTTACGGGCAAATCCCTTTGTCCCTTTGATGTTGTAAACTTTTTGAGGGCACAAAGGCATAAAATGATACTTTTAAGTCCATTGAAATAAAAAAGTGTTACAAATGATATTATGAATATATAGTAGGCTATGAAGGAGCTGTTTATTTCCCAGAATTAAGGTAGTTTGGTTTATTTTTCCATATTGCCATATTATTACGGGGCCAGAGCTCAGCTCTGGACCTGTCTTAATGTTCCCCTCTTTTTTCTTCTGCCACTTTTCGCAGTTCTGGCTGAACCGTGCATACGCTTTTTACGAAACTTGGCCATATGGTAGATGGTCATGAAAAACTGTCAAGAAATAATTCTCACAATCTTTCGTCAAAAGGTGGCGCTATAGCAAAATGCCAACTTTGAACAGGTACAACTCATGCCCTGTTTGACCTACAGCCATGAAACTTCAATAAACATATGCGTCTACTCATGATCAACAACTTTCACACTCTGACTTTTGACCTCTGACCTTTAGATCTCCCACCATTTTGAATTATATGAAAAACTCCTCCTGGGATTTTTGAGTAATCTGCACGAAACGTTTTACACATGAACTTTGGACCTATGCCGACAAACATGTGCAAAAGATTTTCCATAAGTGAAAAAATTAAGCTTTAATGAGCCAATGAATATTGCAGTTTTATGACAATTATTCATCTGCCCCTAACACATACATGCAGACTCACATTTCTTTGAAACTTTGCGGTAATGTAGAGGGTCATTCCAAATATCACTGAAACCAATCTTACTCCAATTGGTCAAAGGGGGGCGCTATAGCGATTTTTTGAAAATGCAAACTTTAAACAGGCAAAAGTCATGCCTCGTTTGGCCGACAGCCATTAAACCTGCTTACACATGTGCCTTGACTCATGAGGAACACATGTATCACGTTGACCAGTAAGCTCCGCCCTTAGATTGTCCGCAATTTGGAGGAGTTTGAAAAACACTTAAACCCAGGATTTTCCAGCTATTTGCGTGAAACTGTATCGTCTCTGTGATCTCTTTTTTCACAGTTTCTGTCTGTTGGTCCAATGCCTTCTCCCTTAAACGAATGCCTCACAACACCAAGGTTGCCAGTTCAAGCCTCACTTGATGCAGGCTTCATTAAAGTTGCATTGCACACAACATGACCGTATCAGTGAATACATGTGCAATTGTTAAAAATAACATGAAATGCTTAACAATATTTGTTTGTCAATTTTCTGACATAATTATGTTCTTGTAGAAAGTGAGCAACAGCAACAGTCGACCTGGCCTATTCCCATGGATTGGATCTACCCACCTCACCTGCTGTCATATCTCTCTCTCTCTCTCTCTCTCTCTCTCTCTCTCTCTCTCTCTCTCTCTCTCTCTCTCTCTCTCTCTCTCTCTCTCTCTCTCTCTCTCTCTCTCTCTCTCTCTCTCTCTCTCTCTCTCTCTCTCTCTCTCTCTCTCTCTCTCTCTCTCTCTCTCTCTCTCTCTCTCTCTCTCTCTCTCTCTCTCATTAACCAGGTCAGGTCTGTTGGTCCAATGGCTTTTCGCTTAAGTGTGTGCCTTAGAACCTCAAGGTTGCCAGTTCAAGCCTCACTTGATGCAGACTTCATTTAAGTTGCATTGCACACAACATGATTGTGTCAATTAATGCAAGTGCAATTGTTAAAGAAAACCTGAAATGCTTATTTGAGAGTATGTCTTTTCAATGTATGACATACTTCATTCTGAAAATAGCAATCTACAATCTCAAAACTTTTCAGATAGCAACGTGTTTCTGAGCTTGTAGATCGGCTGCTTTCACTGGTTCAATTTTATCTTCAACAGACAACCTCAGCCTAGACAAAGCTATAGCACTATAGGTAGTGTTGCAGCCTGTCATTCCGAAGGTTGAGGGTTCGATTCCTGTTAATGGCAATAGGTTGAGACGTCCAATCAATCCATTCTGCTTCCATCTTTCTCTCTCTTCAATCTATTATGTTTCCATGTCTCTCTCTCTTCAATCTATTCCGTTTCCGTGTCTCTCTCTCCGCCCTTACATTGTCCGCAATTTTGAGCAGTTTGAAAAACACTTAAACCCAGGATTTTTCAGTTATTTGCGTAAAATGGTATCATCTGTTTGACCTCCGTTTTCACTGGATCAGGTCTGTTGGTCCAATGGCTTCCCGCTTAAGTGAATGTTTCACACCATCAAGGTTGCCGGGTCAAGCCTCACTTGGTGGAGACTTCATTTAAAGTGCATTGCAAACAACAAGACTGTATTAATGAATACATATGCAATTGATAAAGATAACATGAAATGCTTATCTGAGAAGGTATGTTTTTGCAATGTATGACATACTTCATTCTGAAAATAGCCGATCTACAATCTCAAAACTTTTCAGATAGCAACGTGTTTCTGAGCTTGTAGATCGGCTGCTTTCACTGGTTCACTTTTATCTTCAACAGACGACCTTAGCCTGGCCAAAGCTATAGCACTATAGGTAGTGTTGCAGCCTGTCAATCCGAAGGTTGAGGGTTCGATTCCTGTTAATGGCAATAGGTTGAGATGTCCAATCAATCCATTCTGCTTCCATCTCTCTCTCTCTCTCTCTCTTCAATCTATTATGTTTCCATGTCTCTCTCTCTCTTCAATCTATTCTGTTTCCATGTCTGTCTCTCTCTCTCGCTCTCACTCTTCAATCTATTCTGTTTCCATGTCTCTCTCTCTCTCTCTCTCTCTTGAGGGGTGGCCATAGCTGAGTGGTTAGTGAGCCAGCCTAGGGAGCCAGAGGCCCTAGTTGCCCCAGGTACGATTCCAGGCCAGGCCAGCAAATGAAATTTGTCCCTGAGCAAGACTCTTAACCCCTAATTGCTCACAGGCCCTCATTGGAAACAAGACCGCAAGGACTTTCATGAATGGACCTGTTAAAGGAATTATCCTTATCTCTTCAATCTATTCCGTTTCCATGTCTCCCTCTCTCTCCGATCTACAATCTCACAACTTTTCAGATAGCAACGTTTTGTGAGCTTGTAGATCGGCTACTTTCACTAGTTTTCGTTCCGAGGAGACACAAAAATGCCTTTATTGGTAAATGGTTTGTGAACCAGTGATCTAGAGTTGTTCGGGACACAGAGGCTTGGTTCATAATGGACGGAAATACTTATAATTATCAACAGACACTACCAGGGAGGCCATATATCTAGCTCAATGAGAAGAGAGGCAACCTCAGAGTCCGACAATCTATTGAGGTGATCATGATTTGACATTCTTGTGTTTACACATAGTGTTTCTTGAGGATAGGCTTAGGCGTTGTTTTACTGAGGTTAGGGTTAGTGAAGTTTAAAATGCTCATGTTAATTGCATGGTCTTCTTTCTCTCAAGTTCAGTCTTCTATGTTTCAATGGCTTATTGTGCATATTACTTATCATTGCTTCTTTCTTTTTTCTCTCTTCATTCCCTGGCCCCGCTTATCGCTGCTTGCAGCTATATTTTCACTTGGTGTTGCCCAATAAGAATGCGTGTAAAAACGCTTTGACAGATTTTTCTTATTGGCAGAGGAGAAAACTACGGAACTACGGGGTCATATTATTTTTTTGAGGGGCGGAAGGCCAAGCTGAGGGGGCATGGCCTTCACCGCCTCCATGAAATTCCTGCCCTGGTTTCGATGTGTGTGTGCATCTGTATGTCGTTGCATATGATTTGTTCAATAAAGATATCAATAAATCAATCACAATGCATGGTTGCCTCCACCGTCGGTGTGGGAATGTGTGTGAATAATGTGATCCACACGGTGAAGCGCTTTGGAGAAAGGCACTGAATAAATACACCATATATTTGTTTTGTCACATCGCATGCATTTACAATACAGCTGTGGCAACATTGCCAGATCCTCCTCGCCAGTTTGACAACAATAGAAATATGAATACAGTGAGAAAGGTGAAATTTGTCATAATAGAAGCAGTGCACATACATACCATAATATGGGATTTGCAAGGCTTTTATCGTGTTGCAAAATACAATAAAATAAAAAGTGCCAAATAAAACGGCATCTGCAACACCAGAGACTGTGAGGCTGTAATCCTGGTCTCTGGGCGTCACAGCCCATTTACTGTAATTTATCATGTTTTGAGGGTTACATTCTGATGCAGATGAGAGCTCTCTCTGAAGAACAGAATGTTGTTAACATGCTCTTATAGTAATCATCTTCATAAATACCAACCCTGAACATCTCTTCACACAAGCTGCAAATGGAACCTTCTCTCCCTGATTCTCATTTAAAGAGGTTTCTGTCTAGTTTGATCACACATCCACTCACATGCACGCGCATGCACGCACGCACGCACGCCCGCACCAACGCACACACACTACACACACACACACACACACACACACACACACACACACACACACACACACACACACACACACACACACACACACACACACACACACACACACACACACACACACACACACACACACACACACACACACACACACACACACCTGTACACTCGCATGCTCTTAACACCCCCCTCTCTTTCAATCACTTTCTCCTCATCCACAGTAAAATCCTGAGTGTCCATTTCACTCTGACAGTGTACAAATGGAACCAAACTTTCAGTCATTCCTCTGTGCACCTCCTCACTATCATTCCCTTTCAGTCTCTTTTTTCTCAATCTGTCTCTCTTTCTAATTCCCTTTCTTTCCGTCTCTCTCTCTCTGTGTGTGTGTGTGTGTGTGTGTGTGTGTGTGTGTGTGTGTGTGTGTGTGTGTGTGTGTGTGTGTGTGTGTGTGTGTGTGTGTGTGTGTGTGTGTGTGTGTGTGTGTGTGTGTGTTTGTGTGTGTGTGAGTGAGCGTGTGTATGCATGCCTGCCTACGTGTGCACCTGAGTGTGTGTGCCTGCGCCTGTGCCATGTGCCATGTGCGAGTGTGCGCGCGCGCGCGTGTGTGTGTGCGTGTGCGTGTGCGTGTGTGTGTGTGTGTGTGTGTGTGTGTGCTTTATCAGGGCTATTCACCTTGTGGGAGTCTTAGTGTACAGTATGTGCCAGAGGGGATGAGATTACATTCTTCCATTGCTGCATGTCTGGGAGCCCAGAGAGATTAAACTGCCTCAGCGCTCAACACCAGAATACCTGAAGCCTTTTCTTACCTTTCTCCAGACCTGACCAATCAATAGCGACAACAGAGATTACACACACACACACACACACACACACACACACACACACACACACACACACACACACACACACACACACACACACACACACACACACACACACACACACACACACAGTTATTCCAAAATAGCCAATCTACTCAGATCAGAACCATCAGTCCTTTCACGTTGGTACTTTAGGTATATTTTGATGCCAATCCATTTGCACATTTACTCAAGTAAAATGTTAAATACAGGACTTAACGCTGCACTATGTAACTTTCTATGGCACTATCTACCCCGGATTTGGACCCGGTTTCCTGCGCAAGTGCTGCATTTTTACTGTTGAGCTAATAGAGCCCTTCTGCTCAAAATGGTGTGTCAGATCCTGTGTCTAGGTGAGACACAATCTATATGTCTCAATAGAAGAGCAGGGAGACAAAATACGACCACCCCAATAAGTTATATTGTAGCCTATTAACATACTCTACCATACAGATTGGACATAATTAAAATGTATTCATTATGAAAACTTTCATTAAGTACATGTAGAGCATTTTTATATTGTGGTATTGCTATTTTTACTGAAGTTGAAGTACTTTTTTACTGAAGTTGAAGTACTTTTTCTACCACCGTCTCCCAGGGACACTAATATCACACCCCTCCAGACCTGACAAATCAATAGCGACAACAGAGATCTCTCTCTCACACACACACACACACACACACACACACACACACACACACACACACACACACACACACACACACACACACACACACACACACACACACACACACACACACACACACACACACACACACACACACACACGGTGCAGATAATGGCATGGCTTCCCTGTGGGTCTCATGTTGAAAATAACAGGCTTGAATAAACAGCAGGTCACTGGATCGGAGATGTGAATTCACGAAATCTGAAATAATAATCCCACAAAACAACTTCATAATATGTGAAAAAATATCCAGGGATTTACTGCCCTGGCCAAGACATTTGGCTCTGATCGGTCCAGTGGTTTGCAAGATCAGCCGCAGACAGGCACACACACACACACACACACACACACACACACACACACACACACACACACACACACACACACACACACACACACACACACACACACACACACACACACACACACACACACACACACACACACATTTATAAACTACATTACAGGGGCACAAATATTTTTCAGTTGCTTTTGATGTCCCGCGCACTCGGAACAACATGTGTCCTAGTGCCTCAATCCAAACAAGTTCAGAATATAAACAACAAATGCACATGAACTTATTCACAGTTAACATTGGTCATACACTTCAGTCTGCAATATTACCAACACCGGAGAAAAATTATGGGTACAGGAAGCACCTTCTCCTCCAAATAGATCGACTGCCTATAATGGAGGAGATTGAGCAATGTTGCAAGCTGCTTTGCCTTACACTTGGACAACCCCATAATCCTCAAGCCCCTGACCACCAGCCTGTGGACATGGCCCAAGCTGCCAAATATAAAAACAATGAGCTGGCACTTGTAGCCTAGATGTATAATGGCTTGTACTAATGGCTGGTATTTCACTTGCTTAGTAAGGAAAGCTTCCTCTAAACTTGAATCAAAAGTACAGCCAACTTCCAATAGGAAAACCTCTCTGCTGTTCTCATCAATCACAATGACATCCGGTGTGTCTGCAGTTATATTTGCAAATACATGGGGGTCATTGCATTGAAACATTTCTGGTTTCACACAAGAATGTTTGTAAAACACAACAGAGGAATCAAACGTGGGTGACACATCTTTTGTAATAATGTCAACAATTCTGTCATGCCTGGCTATGTACAGTCCTTTGTAAACATTACAACCATTTAATATATGGGACATGGACTCTATGGTCTGATACTGTCCATGGTGTTGTAGGTAGTAAGAGTCATGTTTATTGGGATACCAGATGGACAGATTCAGTTTGGTTGGCACAACTTGGAGGCGTGCCTTTACCGTGAAGATGAGAATCTCCTCATCAATCGCTGCGTTTTTAAGAATTGAGTGGGACACGGAGTGATCAGCTGACTGCAGGCAAGCGAGCTTCCCTTGCAGCCGTAGTCCTGTCCATCGCTGTTTCCTCTGCTGCGCTCTCAGCGCTAGAAGGTGCGCACGGGCGCCGATGGTGGGGAGCGCGCTTGATGTTCCGTCACGGCCATAGAGGTATAATATAACTAGAGGGCGGATTGCCCCGCCCCCAGCTATCATTTCAATGAATGTGCTCAGTGGCGTTTTGAAGCACCCGGAAACCTGCCGGAAGTAGAATTATTGGTTCGATTTTGTATCCCCATAGAGTTATGAGCATGCGCACTAGTGTCCTTTTTGCGTTCTACGGCAGCCCGTGTGTCAAGGATTGAACGCGAGATATTTATTAAATACACTCGAGATGCATATTTATATGTAAATGCATATGTATGTATGTATAATATGTTTACATATTTATATGTATAAATATAAATATCTCTCAGTATGTTTTGCGCGTGCAGGTATTTCTCCCCGCCTGCAGTTCCAGCTTTGGCCACTGGGGTGGCAGCTTCCATGTTTCTCAGCAACTCTGGGGGCTTGGTCACGGCTCACTGTTGCGCGCGCGTTGATTGACAGGTCAGTGATCACAGACTGAGAGACGCTCACCGTCTCGTCGTCTGCTCCTTTCCACTCCAGAGTGACATCAGTCCAATTACACAGATCGTTCAGATCGGGCCAGTCAGAGTTTACGCCAAAACCGGCTGCGTTGGTGTCCAATTTCCCACTGGGCTTCTTTTTAAACCCAAGGAAGCTGGGGGGGTCGCTAGTTTTTGGGACCTTGCGTTGCTCCAGGTCGAGAATAAGCGAGGCTCTGGCAAGCTCTCTGACTGTCTGATCGTCACTGTTAAGCATGTTTAACAGATGGGAAAGGCGTGTGGATATATATGTCCATTTGATATCTGCTACCCCCAGCCCTCCTTCTCGCACACACACACACACACACACACACACACACACACACACACACACACACACACACACACACACACACACACACACACACACACACACACACACACACACACACACACACACACACTGACACACACACACACACACACACACACACACACACACACACACACACACACACACACACACACACACACACACACACACACACACACACACACTCTTTGAGTTGGCACGGGCAGGTATCAGACATGACATGAGTAACCAGTTAAACATAGTCTACTCTACATTTTTTTACAAATCAAACCCTAATCATATTATGATTAGGGTTTGATTTGTAAAAAAGAGAAAAGAAAGAAGAAAAAGAGAAAGGACATGCAGAAAGGACAAGCACATCCAAATCTGCAGGTGCTGAGCAGAACAAACACAAAAAAAACTGTAAAATGTAAAACAAAAGAAACGCTCGCACACTGTTGGGCTCCAGCAGCTAAAACTTTTGTATTGCACTCTGAGTGCTGCTGTGATGTTTCAGGCTTGCACACTTCATCAGACACACATCAATCTGATTAGTCAACCATTTCAGCCCTCTCCTTCTTCGTACATCAAATAACAAAAATAGCCAATCTACAAGCTCGTAGATCTGCTATCAAAGTATCCAAGCAGCATTCTGCCACCTGTTGCCTGAAAAAAGGAAGAAAAAAACACAATGTGTTTCCAAGCGATAGCATTCTAACACGGAAGAGACACGTCGGCTTAGATCCCATAACCAGAGAGACGAGTCAGGTGTTTAGATCCCATTACCCGGAGGGTTAGTGGGTTATTACCCAGCTGCTAGACATGGTCTAATGGCCCAATATGGCTCTAATGGACTATAGGCTGATTAATGACTGGACTGGATAGATTCGTTTTAGGATAGGTTTATGCTACTTCAAGGGTGGAATTCCTGTTCAGTATTTGTGATGTGAATTATTCCTCCCCCAAGACTAAAAATATAAAATACTCATACTTATTGTATGAGTATTTTGAATGTGTTCATAATATATATGTGAACTAATAACTAATATTGTTAAGGGGCCTGGGGGCCATGTGTCAGGGGGCTCAGGATTCTTAGCTGCCCACTAAGGTTATGGTTAGGGTTAGGTTTAGGTTAGGTCCTATTTTCCCCGCTCTCCTAGGAAAGCGGGGAACATAGAACCTGGGGAACATAGGTACGGTCCCATTTTTTTGTTGTAAAATGTTGGCCTGTAATTGCATGCCCAAAATAGGGATGCCAGGTTGAAGGTGGTTACTGGAACTGGTGTTGGTCAACAGACAGATGTTAAGTTCTTATGAGTTAAATGACTGCTCCAAATAGTTATGAGTTAAATGACTGCTCCTAATAGCTAGAATGGTTTAAATCACTGCTCCTGATAGTGAGGATGGGTTAAATGACTGCTCCTAATAGTGAGGATGGGTTAAATGACTGCTCCTAATAGCTAGAATGGTTTAAATCACCGCTCCTAATAGCTAGAATGGGTTAAATGACTGCTCCTAATAGTGAGGATGGGTTAACTGCTGAGGCCACATTCCAGGTAATAAGGTACTTGGCCAGTACCCCGACAACAACTAAATGGGACACATTTATTATTTATTATTATAAATGATTCAGTTTGGAAATGTTTTAATGAATGTGACAAGAGCCTGCAGAGAGGAAACTCTGACAGAGACACGGAGAAGAGAAGAGAGGCGAGATGAGACGAAGAGGAGGAGGAGGAGGAAGATAATTGGCTTCAAACAGGTCTAGTGTGCACGCGCACGTACGCACACACACACACACACACACACACACACACACACACACACACACACACGTGCGCACGCTTACACTTACAATTTAAAATCCTCCTTGGAACACAGGCAACTCATTAGAATAATGCACTTCTCACAGAGGGAGAAGCGAGAATGACTGTCGTGGGCAATCCTGAGAGAGAGAGAGAGAGAGAGAGAGAGAGAGAGGGTGGGAGAAGGATAATTGGTCTGTTCTTGCATAATTTCTCTACAGACAGATAGTTGGACAGAGCATAGCAGTGCAGAAAGACGCGACATGAAGGAGAATTTAGAATCATGTTAAAAGGCTATCACATATGAAGGAAAAGAGAGAGAGAGAGAGAGAGAGAGAGAGAGAGAGAGAGAGATAGAGAGCGAGAACATCATTGCAGTGTTTAGATGGGAAGTCACATGAGAAAAGAATATATGAATTATTAACTTGTAGTTCATTGATTCAGCAAGACAATAAAATGATGACAATACAGACTATACCGTGTGTGTGTGTGTGTGTGTGTGTGTGTGTGTGTGTGTGTGTGTGTGTGTGTGTGTGTGTGTGTGTGTGTGTGTGTGTGTGTGTGTGTGTGTGTGTGTGTGTGTGTGTGTGTGTGTGTGTGCGCGTGTGTGCGTGTACATCCTAGGATGCTCTGGGACACATCAGTGATGTTCCTGAGATCATTGAGCATCTCGGGTCTCATACTGTATGTCTGTATGTCTGTATGTATGTATGTACTGTATATATGTACATATATGTACAGTATACATATGTATGAGGGTCACTTGTATATCTCTGTTGTCGGGCAGAAACCACCTATGTCCAAAATATTAACTTTTCAGGAAATGGAAGAAAAAGAACGACGGCCCTTCGATGTCGGCTCTTCCTATCATTGTGACGCAGAATTCAGCAAGCGTTGGATTGTTCACCCACTAATAGTGAACGTGAGCTGGGTTTAGACCGTCGTGAGACAGGTTAGTTTTACCCTACTGATGATGTGTTGTTGCAATAGTAATCCCGCTCAGTACGAGAGGAACCGCAGGTTCAGACAAAAACGCAATACTGCCTCATCAAAGTCGGTACGACAGCAACAACAACAATATCCTTTGATGCAATCTCAGATATCTATCTAATCGTGCAGAAATCCAAAATAATTGCCTCTTGCTGGACTTTACACTAAAGTAGGTCAATGAAGGCTCGCTGAGCAAGGGTCAGCTGCAATGTTCCCTCAAATTTTTTAATCGTGTGAACAAAGCATTACACTTTTCAATTACACAATTTCAAGGACCTCCAGATTGGTATTCATTAGACCACCAATCTGGGAACCCAAAGCCAAATGAGAATGAAAAACAGCGCCCTCTGCTGTTTGTACTATCTCATCTTGGCTCTGGGCTAATGACAACGTGGCATCCGTGCGCAAAGGAAACCAGGGTTTTGGTCTGCCTTCAGCTTTCACTTCCGGTGGTGCCACTATGTTTTCATTCCCACTAACAATATTTCTACACGGAACACTAACACCACTTCTCCCAGAGAACATGGATCGTTTTGGTTATAAGCCCACTTGTTTCTATGATGAAAGAGTAAGTTAAAATGTGAATATCTTTCCGTGGTTTTGTCTGCTCCGCGGACGCTATTGTTAAATTAGTTTGGGTTTGTTTCGAGGGGGAAAGATCGACGGACACGTGAATCCCGCCCACTACATTTGATTGGGTAAAGCGCGGCCTGATACCTGATCTGAAGGCACGCCCACTTGTAGCCCAGTGCGTACATGTTATGACGAGCCTTCACGACAGATTCCAACGCAGAGCAGAATCTGTTCTTGAGAGATTATTAGACCACTGACCCCTATAACTCTGATGGTATACAAATGGAACCAAATGGACCCGTAAGGGTATGGTAATTGGGGCATACCACTTGCATACCACTTGCGAGGGGAGTGTGTATTTTTCTGTGTAGGCTACTATATATTCTAGAGTAAAAGAGTTGTGTTGCTAAAAACATGATTAATACTTACCTTTTGGATGATAAGGAATTCTGTAAAGTTTGGGAAATGTTTCCTTTGTTGATTTCACTAGTACTGTAGGTGAATGTGTTGAGGTAACCTGTCCTTTAAGACAGATGGATGAGGCCACTATGTAGAGGCCATGCAGGTAGATTATATGAGTCAATCTTGTCTCAGGCACGAGAGAGAGGGAAGTCATGGGCACAATGCTGCTGAGAAGCTCTGCCCTTTAACTCAGTCTGTCAGAGTCAGTGTATTCTCTAGACTGTTTTGCTCGTTTGAAAAGCATGTACGTTTATTGTTTTGTATTTTTTGAGTTACATTTTTTTTGGAAACTATTTTTTTTGGGCACAAGAGGGCACAAGAGAATAAACCGGATTATTGAAACATTTGGTTTGTCATTCTGTCCACCTAGCCCTCATCAGAAAGAAGTATTTTACACCACGACTGTATTCACCTGTTTCCTAGGCTGTGTGTTTTCCACTTCCTGTCGATTTCATTGGATATCATTGGTCATCTGACCAGTTTCAATGGATTTCATTGGATCAAATCGACAGGAAGTGGAAAACACACAGCCTAGGAAACAGCTGAATACTCTGTTTTTGACGCAAACCTTCGGCTTGAACAATCTCTGCCTTTAGGTGCATTCAAGCTGTTCTGGTGGCCCAACACTTGATCAATCAATGGGTGTCCTGTGCATAAAAAAGTGTTAAAAGTATCAATACTGCAACGTAGAAATACAAGTAAAAGTCTGGACATCAAAATTTACTTGAGTAAAAGTACAGAAGTATTGGTATCAAAATGTACCAAAAGTAGGAAGTACTAATTATGCAGAATGCCCCAATGTCGCATTGTGAGCTTGTAGATCAGCTATTTTCGAATGACCAAAAGTATATAGGGCTGAAGTGGTTAAATGTTTTGTAATAATCACAATCTACAAAGTAACTATAACTAAAGTTTTCAAACAATTGTAGTGGAGTTAAAGTACAATATTTGCCTCTGAGGTGTAGTGGAGTAGTAGTCTGAAAATTGGAAGTACTCAAGTAAAGTAAAATACCTCAAAATTGTACTACAGTACTTAATAAATGGAAAATTAATGTTCTTACACCACTGTGCATAGCCGTGCAGCTAGATCAGGAACAACACAACATTAAAGTTCAAAGTAATCCAGAGTGTTCAGATGGACTTTTCAGTTTAATTCAGATGGTCGTATAGCATAATCGAAGTGAACAACACGTTTTGCATCGTTGCTTCCTCGGGTCAGAGGGAACCTTGAATACACGATGCGAAACGCTTTGTTCGCTCCAATTATGTTATATGACCATCTGAATTAAACAAATAAGTGGATATCTTTTTTACTTTTCCTTTAAACTGCAATCCTGAGAGCTCGCACAAAGAAGAATTGCACCCACTCTTTTGCTTTGTAACTGTGTGATTTGACAATAATTCGCATTTGCATATATCACATCATACAGTATCAACTAACCCTACATGTTTCACACTATCCTCAGTACTTTCACTTTGGTTTATTTGTTGTATAGAGACAAGACGCTATAGTGCAGTGTAGGTGATATTCTATGTGTGTGCATTTTTCTTTTTCAGTTTACCTCATGAATACATCACTGGTTCTCATCACTTTTGTGGGAACCTATATAAAATAAAATAAAATACCACCTTATCCAACCAGACAAAACAGGTGAAATATTCCTATTAAGAATCTTTTCCATAACATTAATAATAATAATACATCAGACTTATAGCGCTTTTCTTAGTACCCAAAGTCGCTTTACAAAACAGCCTAAAACTAGAAAAAGTGCTCCTCGGAGCACAGGTCTCCACCAGGTCAGGTAGGTTGTTGTGGGCCAGCAATGTTTGGAATTCGCCAATCAGGATGGAATAGGAAAAATCGGACGGAACCATCTTGATCACTTGACTACAGATTTGCATGATGTTTGGACAAAATGTGTTAAAAAAGAGAAGTGTTGCAAAAATCTGCTTCCTGGTGGCGCTATAATAGGGCAATTTTAAAAGGGTGGCATTTGTTCCTCAACGAAGTGCGAATGTGTGTGCAAAGTTTTACCGCAATCGGACGCTGGGTTCATGATTTGCGGCATTTTGTTCAAAACGGGCCACTCCTGCAAAGTTTAGATGTCAATCTTAGCCAATCAGGATGGAATATGAGAAATCAAAGAGATCCGTCTTGATCACATGACTATAGAGATCATGTGTACCGATTTGCGTGAAATTTGGGTAAAATCTGAAGGCTTAATATCAAAAAATGTAGTTACTTTAGACGGCCTCCTGGTGGCGCTATAAAAGGCAAATGTGAAAAATGCAGGGCAAAGGTTTTTCCTTGGCCTCTAGAGAGTGTTCAAACAAAGTTTTACACAGATCGGTGCAGTTATTGGTAAAAGCACGAATCGGCCTGTTATAGCGCCACCATGAGGCAGATTAGAACATTTTTAAGTGGCATTTCTTCCTCGGCCTAATGGAAATGTGCGTGTGAAATTTCACGGAAATTGCAAGCTGCGTTCATGATTTGAGGCATTTTGTTCAAAACAGACCAATCCTGCAAACTTTGGTTTTGCACAAATTGGCCTCCTGGTGGCGCTATAACAGGCCCATGTGAAAATTTTGGGGCAGAGGTTCTGAATTGGCATCCAGGGAGTGTGTGTGCACAGTTTCGCTGCGATCAAGCCAACGGTGCCAGAGATTAGCTGCTGACAGACGGACGGACTGACACACACACACACGGACGGACGGACGGACGGACAGGGGGTAAAACATACTCTCTCGCCATGCCTTTCGGCCTGGCGGAGACAATAAACAATTTTACTAGGGGCAAAAAAAAAAAAAAACGTTAAAATGCTAAAAACACTAAGCTAAGACTAAAGGTCACCGGGGCGATTTTTTCATGCGAATAATATGTTATTTTTTAAAACCTTATAAAGTCAATGCAAGCGTACATGGAGCGAAAAAGCGAAAAAGCGAAGCGAAAAAGCGTCTTTTAATTATTCGGAACGAGTCCGAATTTTGCGTACATTCGCATATTCGTCGGTGTGTAACCGCCTTGAGAAGCAGAAAGGGAGATTTGGTTTGATTTATGCGGGGAAAGCAAGTCTGAAAAGGTGGGTTTTGAGGGAGGCTTTGAACACGGCAAGAGTGGCTTTGATGTGAGGGGGGAGTGGGTTCCAAAGGGAGGGTATGAGTATTTTGAAATACTCCTCACCACAAATAAAAACAAATAAGAACATTAATTAAAGCAGTTTACACATGTCGCTAATTTGTTTTTCTTTGCAGGGCTCATTCAGTTATACTTCTGTACTCAATTGAAATGTGGGCCTGTCTCTGATCTGTGTTTTCTGGAGATCACAGCACTGATCAAACTATTCTCCCAAACCAATTAGTTCTAGGAATGAGATAAGATAGAGATAGACAGATAAGTCATGTTTGTTTTTTTATCTTTTTGTTAATGTTACTGCTGTGTGGGTGTGGGGGGGCATGTGTGCACGCACGCCTGCACACATGCAGGTGTGCGTGCCTGCATGTGTGTGCTGTCTATTAAAGTACAGAAAGTAGACTACAGGTGAGAGAGGCCCTAGTGGGGGGTGGAGTCTGTTGCCATGGTATCTGTACAAAAAAACAACAATGAACTGCCGGCGTTGAGATGAGCGTGTGTCTGTACTTTGATCTCAGCTTTCAGCTCAGTACAAAGATATTACAACAACATAACTAATCTGTGAGCAAACCATCCGTTTGGAAGAGACAGCTGCCAACTCTGTTAAGGCCCCGTTAAGCTCGTTAAGGTTCATCGCTCATTAAGGCCCGCAGCTCGTTAAGCAAAACCCCAGAAACAACATTGAGCTCCCCAGAAACAAATTAGCAGTACGATTACAGCAAGATGACGTAAATCGCCAGTGGAATGAATGTTTTTTAAATTAAGATTTCATCCGTCTGATTAAAAATGCAGTTTGTCAGTCACAGAGCCGTGTGTATTTTCAACACTCGACAATAAATACTGGACGGCTGAAATGGCAGGTTAAGAGTGGGCGCCATATCATTTCCTGGTTACAAGAACCGCACATACGCTCTTATCGCAGTAATGGCAACTTTCTAATATGATATCTGGAGTGTAACAACATTATGTAGGATTCATGTCATCTCCTGATCTCATTTTACTGCTGATGTCGTGGTCTCTAATCTCTTATTTGTCCACGGTAATGTTTTGACATTATCGTGTTTACTCATGTCTGTTTGTTGTGGGGAGCTGAGCAGAGTGCTGAGCTTC
Source organism: Gymnoscopelus braueri (assembly GCF_963280865.1). Lineage (NCBI taxonomy): Eukaryota > Metazoa > Chordata > Actinopteri > Myctophiformes > Myctophidae > Gymnoscopelus > Gymnoscopelus braueri. The sequence goes on along the minus strand of NC_137605.1, from coordinate 54,058,691 downwards.
TAAGCCGAGTTATTTTCTCTATTCACCCTTATGGGGGGGGGGGGGGGGGGGGGCAGATGCAGAGTTAGAGTTCCCTAGTAGATGTTTAAACTGATTGCCATACAGCTGTATTGCACTAAATGCAGTAGGTGGATGATTTCTATGGTACAACAGTTAAAGTTTATCTAAGCCTCTACACAGAAAGTGTAGTTAAACCATTTACCATTATCATACAAAGTAAGAAATGCAGTGTGTCTTGAGGGCTCATATAAACTAGTTGAAAAAAAATGGTGCGTATGAAAATTAGTTTTGTCCATTTATTTGATTGACATACATTATAAAAAAAATACCCAATGGCATTCTGCAATTAGCTTACTGTTAACATCACAGAGTAAACTGTAGAGGCATTTGAACAAAACAATCACTGATGTTCTTTTCAATAAGTTTTCCATCGTCTATACATGAAAATGTGCTTGTACTGTAGGCTACATAAAACATTACATCATTATCATCAGAATCTGATTTGGAAATATTTTCAAGAAATCCCTTATATTTATTTGTATTACTCATAGACATTTGTCCTGAACGTTATTGAAACAAAAGGTTGAGTTAAAAATCTAGAAATAAAAAAAATAGTTATTTTACCAGTACAATAAGTGAAAATGGATTTCAGATGTTGAAGCTCATTTTTTAGACGAGAAACATAAGAGGATGATAACGAAAAAACTGATGACCAGAACAAGAACAAGATTATCGTATTGACCATCACGGTGGAAATATTGACTAAAGTATGGATAGAGTTCCTCAGTGAAGGTGCAGTCAGTGAAAGAGTACAAATGAAGTCTGGCCTCCACATCATAAAAGGAGACCACGCCCTCCTCATAATCCACAAACACTCCCACTATCTGTAGCTCCTCTCCTACAGGAAGGAGGATATCAGGGTCAGCAGCAGCATAGTACTTACTTCCATTCCTCATATTTATAGCCCAGTAACTGTTGTTGGGTCTTAATGTGATTGGTCCCACCCTGTTGATTAACTCTCTGGCCACTCCTAAATCCCAGTCAGTCTTCCCTTTAACATGAAACTCAAAGTAAAACCTTCCTGAGGAGAAGCTTTGTTTTCCTAAAACTATGTGAAGATAGGAGAATCTCTCTGTGTTGTCCGGCAGATCTTTCTTTCCGTGTCCCTGATTTGCTTGGAATAGGATGGAATAGCGCTGTGCTGTATCAGGGTCCAGAGTAACATCCACTGCATATTGCTGGACCGTCCTCAGCTCAGCATCACACCTCCTCTTCTCCATCTCTTTTCTGAGTGTCTTCTCCACAATTGTCCTCACAGTTGTGGAGAAGACATATGATGGCTGATGGACATGGACCTTTGTCCAGTCCTTGGTGGGTGGAGGGATGTTGATGGATAGGAAGTTGTTGAGGTGGAGGAGGTGGGGGTGTAAGAGCTTCTCTTCGTTCCACTCAGAGCTTCTCTTCGTTAACTCTGCGATTTCCTGTTGCAGCTCTTTAATGAAGCCTTCAGCCTGTTTCTCTGTGGTTTTATGGTTTTCTTCAATCACACCAACAAACTCATCCTGGCTTCTCTGCATCAAGCTCATCAGAGCAGTGACGACCTGCACACTGTCTGCTATCTCTCTTTCTGCATATTTCTTGCTGAGCGCTACTGAGTCGTTGAATTCATGAATCTTCAGTTGTCTCTCCTGGATCATCTGCTGAACTTCAGCATATGTCTTTCCTAGCTCAGCCTTCTTTCCCTCATAGTCATCTTTCAGAGATACAATTTGATCTGACTTAGTGAATAACTGACAAAGTGTTAGGGTTAAGAGTAGGTTTAGGATTAGAGTTATGATTAGGGTTCTGGAATTTCTTTCTTCATCTGGTTTAGCAGGTTCTTGTTTTCTGATGGAAGTTGTTGTTAGCAGTTTTTTCTTGAACTGATCAGCCATCTCTGAGAGGACTTTATTAACAGAGTATTCAGGTCTCGTATAGAATCTTTTTTTACATAGTGGACACTTGCACACATCAGTACTGTCCCAGTGCTGTGTGATACAGGTTTTGCAGTAGTTGTGTCCACATGGAGTGGTTATTGGATCAGTGAACACATCCAGACAGATAGAACACAGGAACTGCTCTTCAGACAGGAAACTTCTGGCAGAGGCCATTTCTACACACTGAGAGAAAGTGAAGTAAATTTAGTTATTGAATGATACTTTTCTCTTCATTATAACATACAGTATGGATCAAAGTTGAGATGTGTAAATGTGATGTGCGGAAGCCCTAACAAATAAATAGGCTAAATGAATAAATAATTTAACAAACAAACAAATAAAGAAAGAAATATGTAATATTAAATCACTCAACTCCTACACTTCTTTTGACCCGGAAATATTTGTGTTGCAAACTGTTACATGCAGAGTCTCTGCATGTAACAGTTTGCAACATGAAGGGTGAACAACCAACGCATATGGTTACGAAGGGTGGATCAGTAGCTCGAAATCAGAGCTACTGAGTTGCACTTCATGTTTTTTTTTAGGAGTAAGGACTGACTCACATCTGCACAGAGGGATGGGATATTATTGTGCAATCTCACAGAGTAACTAAAAGTGGTGTTGCACAGTGCAACACCCCAAAATAATCATACTCATATTTGAACAAGGGACACCCCAAAATAATTATATTTGAACCAAAGCCAGCCCAGCCTATTCACCTGTTTCCTAGGCTGTGTGTTTTCCACTTCCTGTCGATTTCATTGGATATCATTGGTCATCTGACCAGTTTAATTGGATTTCATTGGATCAAATCGACAGGAAGTGGAAAACACACAGCCTAGGAAACAGGTGAATAGGCAGAGTAGGCAATTGCCTAGGCGCCATTAGGCTGGGGGGCACTTACCAAGCCAAAATGGAATTTATTTCTTTTATTGAAAAATATACATATTTGTGTATTGTTTATAGAACACAAAATATTAAAAAGAACCTGCAAATTTGAACATTTTAGTCATTTGAAAAACTAAAAGTTAGGTGTGCCCCAACAATGCTTTCATGATTTTTTTGGTTTGGCCCAGCCATGCATATCTGACCACTCCATTTTCAGTTTCAACAGTGAGGCAGTCGCGGAGTTAAATTAACACTGAGGATTTGTACTGTGTTCTACCTTCTCAGTTTTTCTCTCTGTGGGCAACACAGAGAATGTACAGTATAGACAGGTTTCTTGTTTACAAACATTACTGGGCGTATGGTGTGCACATTCAGGGTGCAAAACATCTTTAAAAGAAACACGCACAGCTGAGATTAATAAACTGATTAGAGTCAGCTAGAGCCATGAGCTGCAGTGTGTGATGGTGATCACGTTACCTCAAGTGTCTCAAACTAGATAAGATAAGAGATTTATTGTTAGAAGGATGCATTCCATTTCCAGATAGTGTAAAGAGTTCTGCTGCGGCATTCCTAGATGTGCAGAAACATGTTTATTAATTGCAATGGTCCAGTACAAAAACATACTGTACACGAACATGCGTGCACAATGCACATGCAACAGCCACCCATGTGAATGGCAACGACGTGCAGTACGGGGCGTAAGTAAAATTTCTTTGACATAAGACTTTCAGACTTACTCCAGTTTGTTGCCGCCCATTCTCTCTCTCTCTCTCTCTCTCTCTCTCTCTCTCTCTCTCTCTCTGTCTCTCTCTCTGTCTCTCTCTCTCTCTCTCTCTCTCTCTCTCTCTCTCTCTCTCTCTCTGCGTGCATATATGACAGGAGATAATAAAACACCTTGCTATCTTACTTAGATAACGCCCGATGCAAATTCATTCTGTTGAACATAATGGAAATGTATCAGAACATCATTTATGTTGAACAGCTCCCTTGAGGATATAGCCTTGAAATTATATTATCACTTGGTTTGCCAAAAGAAGGAATATGACATTGACAGGTTGAAATGCCAGCTGAGGCAACACGTGAACGTTTGCAACAGGCAGAGGCCTTTTGTGGTTTTGCATTTCCTGTATACGCTGCGTACGTGACATACAGCCTGTATTTATGACTGATCAGTGAGGAAAAGGTTCAAAGTACGTTTTTTTTGTGTGTGTGGGTGGCTGTTGAAAAAGCCACATACAGTACAAGTACACAGACACACTTCTCCATCTTTTAGAGTCACCTACATGCATACCATCCTTAAAGAAATAGTTCACCCTCAAAATGACTTTTTTTCTATAATTAGTCACCCCATGGAGACTTCATGGATATATTTTTGTTTTTGTCACATTCCTAAGCCAACAATTTGATGACCGGCAGCGGCTTTGTGTCTACAAAATAAACATTTGTAATCCCATTATGAACTGAGCAAATAAAGGGAAGCTTTTAAACTTCCAAAAAGCCTAATTTCTGAGTTAGTGCTATAAAGATAAATAGACCAGGGTTTTCTTCAGAAGGACACCACTACGCTCTCGGTGAGTATGGAAATTACACACAAACGGCTGATGAGTGATGTAAAGTAACTAAGTATATTTACTCAAGTACTGTACTTAAGTACAGTTTTGAGGTATTTTTTACTTTTCAGTATACTTTTACTTCTACTCCACTACATCTCAGAGGCAAATACTATATTTTACTCCACAACAATTAATTGACAACTTTAGTTACTAGTTACTTTGTAGATTTAGATCTAGTGTAAAAGCGCTCTATACCGTACTCACCTGTCTATGTCTTTAAGTTTTGTCTGTTAATGTGAAAATCCTCTTGATTTGTAGTTTTTGTAGAGAATGCGTGCTCGTCTGTCAAACTGCTGTGGATTGCTTTCATTTTGGAAACATCATTGCTACACAACATTGCTCCATTGTTCCCATACTTTCAGTTTCAGTTTTGCTCCATGTAGAAGTTAACCCTCCTTCACTGCCATCTTTTGGGCTGTGATCAAGTTAAAACGTGCAGAATAATGTATGTAAATAGTGTGAAAATGTAAATAGCATTATGTAGTTACAAGTGTGTATGAGATTATGTAAAATAGTTATATTATTCGGTATGTTGTTCTCTTGCTGATACTGTGTGTGTGTGTGTGTGTGTGTGTGTGTGTGTGTGTGTGTGTGTGTGTGTGTGTGTGTGTGTGTGTGTGTGTGTGTGTGTGTGTGTGTAAACAAACCATCGTTAATTTAGTCACTCTCACACACGCACGCACACACACAAACAAACACAATAAGAATAATAGTGAACACAGAAGTCAAAATATCAAATGTCAAAACAAATATGTCTATTTTGTTTAAAGACCCTGTAAAGCTGCAATAATATGTATTCTCAAGATGATGTTTTTTTTTTTACTTTTTAATAAAAAACCTTTAAAGAAACATCACTTACAGCGCCTTTATCTTAAGCCCTATTATATTTATATATAAAAATATGTTTTATATTGCCGTACAACAAATAGCAAAAATAACAGATGTATAAGCTCACATTGTGTCATGATGTTAAGTGTTTTGAGCTTGTAGATCTGCTACTGTAGCCTATTATGTTTTTTTTTTGTTTTTTTTAAACTTTTGAACATTTATGAACATACATACATACATACATACATACATACATACATACATACATACATACATACATACATACATACATACATACATACATACATACATACATACATACATACATACATACTTGATATATTTGATATGCATTGATTTGGAAGAATACAGTGCTTTAGGGCACCAAAATGTACAGTATACCTGGGATCAGAAACCTATCTCTGACGACTACAGTTTTGACTGCATTATAGCTGGTAAAACAATAATGTTGTAGTCTATCATTCATCACAGTGTTTCCCAAATGTTTCAGCTCGAGACCCAAAATATACATTTAGTGTATAGGAGAGCTGTGCTGTAGATGTGCTAATTTCACTATTTCTAAATTGTAGTTTTTTCCTGAAAATATTTTTTAAGCAAGAATGTAAAAAAAAACAACTAGGAAATGTAATAAAAGGATATTTACTTGTGACCCATAAAAATTGGTCCGTGACTCAAAAATGTATCCCGAACCGTTGTTTGGGAACCACTGGTCTATTGTCTATTGTAGTGTAACTCTGTCCATAACCCATACAGAATCCATTTTACGTATCAACTAATGGATTGACCTTTTGAGCACAATGCACTCAGCTGTGAGAGCTGATAACTCAATCACCTGCTATTATCTATGCCACAATAAACATTGATGTTGTTTTGGATGCAGAGGAAGGAAGTGTCAATTGTTTTGTGATTTGTGACAGTGGTGATTGATTATGGAACACATATGACATGTCACTCATAAATTGGTAGCTGCTGCCGAGGTCAGAGTGGAGATCCCTGGTAAATGGTTCCCCTGCGGGTAGTTAATTTACCATTACCATACAAAGTAGGAAATGCAGTGTGTCTCAAGAGTATAAAAAAATCATGGCTTAAACATCATGTGTGAACATTTAACATATTGAACAAACACACAATGCCTGACATTCTGGAATCAATGTCTTTAGAACAACAATGAGTGAAAGGCATTTGACGTGACTACAATCACTGATTTTCTTTTGAATTGGTGCTCAGTGGGATTGGTCCCTTCATGTCTCTTGGACCCCAGTCAGTCTTCCCTTTAATCTGGACCTCATAGTAAAACCTTCCTGAGGACAAACTCTGTTTTCCTAAACCAATAGGAGAGTCTCTCTGTGTTGTCTGGGAGGTCCTTCTTTTTGTGTCCATGATTCAGCTTGTTTTCCATCCTCAGACAGGATCAACTTTGACTTCTTTATTGTGAAATCCCAGGTTTACAGGTGCAAAAAATAAAAACCTAAAGCTTTATGATTAGGGTAAGAATTAGGGTTCGGGTTTGGTTTAGCAAAAAACATTTCTTTATCAGGTTTAGCAGGTTTTTGGATAACGCTAAGCCTGCCATGACTTCCTGTACTGATCAGCCATCTCTGAGAGAGGACTTTATTAACAGAATATTCTGCAAGCCATAGTGGAAACACCCAATACTATGCCAGTGATGTGTAATGCAAGTTTGGCAGTAGTTCTGGCCACATGGAGTGGTGCCTGGATCTGTGAACACATCCAAGCAGAACACAGGAAGCCAGACAGGAGACTGCTGCATGACGGATACCATTCCCAGCAAGCACAATGACGTCATGATGACGTTATGATGACGCCCAGTCATCACCCGGTGACGTTCAGGACTAGGCCAGATCACAGCCCATATGGGGATGATCTTTACGTCATTTACAGGACGTCATCACCGGGACATCATATGGACATTTGGACAGCAATTTTGGGTGATGAGAAATGTGTTTAGATGACGTCCTGGAAGTGACGTTTTTGTGGTCAGGATTAATTTTGGTTGAAATCAGGTGATATTCTGGGCCAGATCTGACTCGTCTTGGTTTGACTTGAACTAGCCCCAATCGAGACGTCACTGATTGGTCCGGGTCCTGACTGTGCTTGCTGGGTTAAGTACACACCGAGAACAGAAGTTAAAGAATACCATAAAATATAATGTTTACAATAGCTTAGACTTGACATCATTGTGACAAATAGAAATATATACTGTGGAATTGCAAGTAGGAAATGTGTTGCGTACAGGAAATCGTATCTATACCTTACTCACCTATATGTCATAAGTCTTGTCTGGTTATGAGACAATCCTTTTGATTAGAAATTTTGCTGTCACGCTGCTGTAGATCTGAATTACGTTTGATTCTGAAACAGAATTGCTACTTCTCAACATAGAGATGTCATATGTATTTACATTTTTACCCTATTTTTATATTCTATAATGTTGATAGACAATAGTTGTCTGAGAAGAGTTAAAATAGCTTCTCAAACAGTTATGTTTTCCCTCGCTGGTTGTAGGCTACTTGCAAACTATTTTTCATAATTAAGTGTCCTTTCACAGCTCCCTTTTTATGGGTGTTATCAAACATGTATTTGATCAAAGTCCTTTTAATATGTACTGGAGGGAAGCTGCCATCATGTTCTGCACAGTTTGTTCACCTGAATAATTGCACACTGGTCTAAAGAATCTGTCCTCCTAGAAACCTAGCCATTCCACTTTGTTTAATAGACACAATGTATGACAGGATGGTAAAAACACTGTGATATTTTTTTACCTCAAAAGCAAAACAAAAAACAGACATACTGTGTGTGTGTGTGTGTGTGTGTGTGTGTGTGTGTGTGTGTGTGTGTGTGTGTGTGTGTGTGTGTGTGCGTGTGTGTGCCATGTATATACGTAAACACAACAATCTATTACATTACTCTCTGCAGTAGTTCTGAAAGATCTCTCTCTCTCTCTCTTTCTCTCTCTCTGTCACATCAACTTCACCACACGAGTGGGTGAAATTATTTTGTACAAGCCTCCCAAAAATTGCATTTAGTTTTAAATAGATAATAGGCTGTATTGGTTAATCCTTAATAAATGTTCACCCGTAGTTATACTTTACCACATGACATACCACATTACAATAACAAAGTCACACATTCACAAATCCACTTTTACTACCGTTTAGTTTTCATTACGTGCATCTGTTTCACATGTATCACGGATGTACAATTTATATTCCTGCTGTGTATTGGTTAACTATTATATTATCAATTTCTATTTTCATTATAAAGACTGCATTGTGAATTGGTTCATTCTAAGCTCTGTTATTATGAATGTGGTTGAATTGGGTGTCCTAGCATGCAGAGAGAGTAAACAAGCTGATAGGAAGGACGGTCTGCATATTCACATGGGAATGAGAAATGATTCTAGCCAAAATACAGTCCATGTTATTCCATTTCTCTCCTTTGGGGTTAGATTTGTATCCTCTCATTTCCGTGGTTCCAGGGACAGGGAGATCGGGGAAGCTGACGTTCACTGCCGCTGTTGATGCGAAGTGCAATATAAATGTCCAAAGTTTAATCCAGAGTTTAGTCTCCCATAGTCCCAACAGAGACATTTAAACCAGTCGTTTAAATGTCGTCGGGCACGTTGGGCGCTGACGGCCTGGTCAGACAAGGTCTTCTAACGGGTAAACAAGTCTTTGAAAACGTTGCAGTGAAATATTTTCATGTAGGCGATTTTATCCACAACAAATGATATCTCAATCATGTTTGACCAATACTGAGAAGTCGGAGCAAGGGGAACATTTGAAAAGGGAAAGCCTGGGTTGGTGAAAGGGCCTACTCTGTGTGGAGTTTGCATGTTCTCCCCGTGTCTCCTAGGGTAGTTAATACCCTCACAAAAACATGTAGTAATCGTGGTCGCTATACCGCCTCCCCATGACAGCCGGGGCGCCTGATGGAGGGGAACTGGTTGAAATAACGTGTTCCTTCCACGCGCTACGTACTACCGGGGAAACTCCCCCCTGTCAGGTGACAAGAAGGTCAGTTGGCTCTCATGCATTGAAGGAAGCATGAGCTCGGCCCTGGGCTCCCTAGGCTGTGCAGTGAGTGTAGCGCCCAGATTCACTTAGAAAAATTGGCACGGGTGAAAAAAAGGGTTACAAAATCGCGGCAATACAGCAATTAAAGTTTTCATCATGTTGGTTTTTATGAGCTGCTGCCAGTGCAGCTGTTCCGAAATGCATTGTGGGAAGTCGGCTATCCCATAGTGTGAGGTTTACACCATATGCGGACTCCAAATTGGGGGAAAGTAGAGCGCATTTGAAGCGTGCTATATAGTGTTTATGATCAGGGGGATTCATCATTTAGCAGAATGTTTGGTGCATCTTGACTTAATCCTCTTATTTCTTCTCTTGACAGAAAATTAAGAGAAATATAAGAGACATTTAAGAGCATGTTGCTGCATTGGGATGCGCAGATGGGACATATTCTGCTTGGGATGTAGTCTCCCCAATTCAATTAAATTCAGTGTGTGAAGGTGATAGCCTCAGTGTTGTGGGCAGTAAGAGCCTTGTGTGCTTGCAGTTTCTACACATTTAGACATCTATCATCAATCACCATGACATAACAAAGGGAAAGACCTTTCGCTCCAGATGAACCCTGTTTCATGTGCACTGTGTGTGTGTGTGTGTGTGTGTGTGTGTGAGACCCTCACCAGAGTGGGTGTTAATGGATGGATGTTGTAGATAGAAGTGTGTGTGTGTGTGTGTGTGTGTGTGTGTGTGTGTGTGTGTGTGTGCGTGCGTGCGTGCGTGCGTGCGTGCGTGCGTGCGTGCGTGCGTGCGTGCGTGCGTGCGTGCGTTGTAAAGGAAGAGTGGATTTATGATTTTATGTATGCATTGCGCATGTGCCTGTGCACAGGCGTGTTTGTGTGTGTGTGTGTGTGTGTGTGTGTGTGTGTGTGTGTGTGTGTGTGTGTGTCTTTACACAGACATACAGTATACTCAGTGGTGGACAGTAACAATGTGTATTTACTTGTGTAATGTTCTTTAAGTACATGTTACAGGTATCTGTACTTTTAGAGCACGTTTTTCTTGGAAACGTATGGAGTTGAATCAATCTATGTGTAGGAGGGAATACCACATGATATCAATCACTACTGATAACAACTCCTCCCCCACTAAATAGCCTAATAAATCTCACCTGATAATAATAACTCCTCCCCCTGCTCACCTGTCACCAAGCCATCAGATAACAGCTCCTCCCTTATCTCCTCCTCCTGCCACGCCAATCTATGAGGTATTTATATCTCCCTTCATCTACCTGCCATTCATCAGTGGTGTATCAGTAACTAAGTACATTTACTCAAGTACTGGAATTTTTACTTTACTGGAGTATTTCCCCTTTTCAATACTTTTACTTCTACTCTACTACATCTCAGAGGCAAACATTATACTTTTACTCCACTACAATTATTTAAAAACTTTAGTTACTACAGTAGTTACTTTGCAGATAAATTATTACATCATAAAACACACATTAACCACTTTAGCCCTATTTTATATACACAGGCTATTTGAAAATAGCCGATCTACATGTTCACAACGCGTCACGATGCGACGCGTTGTGAGCTTGTAGATCTGCTATTTTCAAACATTTTAGTACTTTCACTTTTGGTACTTTAAGTATATTTTGATGCCAATACTTTTGTACTTTTACTCAAGTAACATTTTGAACACAGGCCTTTTACCTGTAACAGCATACTTCCACATTGCAGTATTGATACTTTTACTCAAGTAAAACATTTTAGTACAAAAACTAGACTAAAATGTTAGTGAAGGACTAGTGGAGAAGAGATCCAGTAGAACTAAAAGACTCATTTTGTGTTTGGTTGCGCTCGGGTGTTGCGCTCTGAAAATAGCAGATCTCTCACAACAAGCTTGTTGTGAGCTTGTAGATCTGCTATTTTCAGCACGCAACCAAGTGTAAAATCTACCATTACGACGTCATCAAGGCAAGGCACCACCAAAATACATTTTAGTCGACTAAATCAATTGTAGATTTAGTCGACTATAATCAATATGATATTTAGTCGACTGAAACTAGACTAACAGTAAAACATTTCAGATGACTAAAATATGACTAAAATAAAACTAAATGGAATTTGATTCAAAAGACTATGACTAAAACTGAATAAAAAATTTCTGTCAAAATCAACACTACTGCAAAGCCAAACGCTCAGGGTTTTCGCTCCAGGGCTCCTAGAACCTTCATCCGGCCGTGCATGCGTCCCACATCGTGCTCTTCTTGATCCTCAGTCCCTCGTCACCCTCGCCCTCTCCTTTCTCTTTATTTTCCCTCTTATCCTCTAATCCCTTCATCCATCACACTGCAGGTCCCTGATCCTCCATGTCTAACCCCTCACACCCAACATCCCTTCCTCATCACGCCCCTCTCATCCTGCTGTATCATCCCTTCATTCCTTCATCCTCCTCAGTCAAAGTCATTATCACTTCAATTTCGTATTGTGATAAATTAGCACAGTGCGCTCGGGTGTCCCTGCCCACCACCACAGAGGTTGTGGGTTCGAATCCACCGTGGTACATCCGGCCTTGTCGAGCGTCTATGTGAACACATAGAGGAGGGTGATATTGGTCATTGCACATACTGGGCTGGGCGACACCTGTCAGCGGGGAGTGTTGGGCGGGAGGAGTAGGGCGAAGGCTCTACGTCCTCCTGGTGGGGGCTCCTCACTGGCAGGTGAGTCGGTAGGATACGACAGCAGTGACAACACAGAAATGTGTGTGGGGAGGAACCAATTGGCATAACGACTACATTGGGGAGAAAAAGGGGTTAAAAACAATTGGCTACTCTAAATTATATTAAAAAAAAGAAAAAAATTGCACATTTAATCAATTTTATTGTTTGAAGGCATGGCGTTCGGTGTGAATAGCTAAGCACATTTTGTGAATTCATAATCTCAGATTATAAGGGCAAGATCTATGTATCTAATGAGACGTCATCAACATGATGTCAGACATCCACAGCCACGCCTTTATTAGATCCTAAATGGTGGTTACTGTATACTAACATTTCTGTGGTTTAATTTGATAAAAGGGAAAGATTTCAATATGGTGATTTTTTTAATAGGCACTGTGTATATGGCTATACAGATATACTGTACGATGGGTACTCTTATGTAATCTGGCTCATCACAGGCCAAGGAGCTAGTGGTGGACTACCGTGTGATCAACAGAATACCCCCTGCTCCCAGCACCATCCATGGGGAGCCGGTGGAGATGGAGGAAACCTACACGTTTCTACTCGTTCACTTGAACAACACACAAAAAAATAAATCATAATGATTAGACCTATTTGATCCTGTGGGCGAAATTCCGTTATCAGCTTCACCCAGCTGATTGCTGCCCAAGTGGTTAGACTTGAGAGCAGTCAGGGGTTAAGTGTCTTGCTCAGAAAGACCTCGACACATTTCCGGGGCCAGTAATCTAACCTGGGACCTTCTTTGACACTCTACCCATTCAGCTATGCCCGCCGCCATAGCTGAATGGTCTGACAACGCAGAGATGCCCTCTACAGTCTACAGTGGCAGAGCAGGCTGTTCTTCCTGAGGAGGCCCAGGTCCTTCAATGTGTGCAACACAATGCTGCAATTGTCCTACCAATCCATACACGGGCAACTGGCGGCCCGGGGCCACATGCGGCCCCCACCTTAACTTAATGCGGCCCGCAGGTTAATATCGGAATACTGATCAATTATTAATTTCAGCTGTTACGATTCCAAACATGACTCGCTTTATTAGTAGCTTAATAACTATAAAAAATCTATTGTCTAGTTTATGTCCAATGTATTTGTATTAATTAAATCAAATTAAATCAAAATGTTACTTTTCAGAATTGCATAAAAAAATTGCCAAAAAAAATCATGATTCCAATTCAAAAATAGCAAAAATAGCAGATCTACAAGCTCAAAACGCGTTGCGCTGCGACGCGTTTTGAGCTTGTAGATCGGCTATTTTTGCTACTTTTGTGTAACATACAATGGCGAAGTACGCCATTAATTTACGACAAAAGTTAAAATACGGAGATAAAAGGTTTCTGCCCGACAGTATATGCAATGTGGCACTCTGGAGTGAGTATGGAAATATAGTGGCCCTCTCCATTATCAAAGTTGCCGACCCCTGTACCAATCCGTAGTGGCCAGTGCAAAGCTGAGGAGGTGAGAATGAGGAGGAAACTGTAGGCTATGTTGGCTAACCTCCCTCCCCCCACTAAGGAGTTAGCGGGGTGGCTGAACAACAGAGCTATGGTAGATTCATCCTCCCCCAACATTAGAACAGACTCTGTCAGTCCTTTGTGCCAGTAACCCTGATGCTATTCAATACCACAAACACTCGCCCCCGCGGCTATGGACTAATGACTCTTGCTCACACTCATAACTTTGGTGCTTTTGCTCTTGGTCTAATTGTGGGTTAGTGTGCTATTCCTTTGCTGTTTGAGTGTAATGTTTTATGGCAATACTGTACATATACTGTATTTTACTGTGCAGACAGTAAAAAAGTTTGTTCTTTAGTTAACCTGGTCTGGTACGCCTTTCCTATTCCCTGTGTGTTGCTACCTGCTGAACCTTTTATGTATCTTTTAGTATCTTTATATTAGTATTTTGTTGCTACAGTTCGCTGTATCTCCTTTATCTGTATCTGTCCTGTGTTTCTTACTGCTGTACTGCCATTGACAACTGAATTTACCCTGTGGAATCTTGTTTAGATAGATATATACTGTTTGCTTGACCGCAAATGTTAAGTATCTTATTTAGATTGTTTAGACAGATGCTAGGTTTGATGTTTACCTGGTATCCTTACTTAATTGTTTTCTTTGCACTCTACTAATGTGCATTTATCCGGCTATTGTTTGCTGTTTGGAGTTAATGCTATTTACTCTGATCTTGCACTTTCATTTGGAAGTCGCTCTGGATAAGAGTCTGATAAATGGCTACATTATAATTGTGTAACGCTTCTATACCTTTTACCATAGGTAGCGCCCTGTGTTCCTATTTAATTCCCAACTTCAAGTTAGTTGAACTCTTAAACCCCTTTTTACTATGAATCTATATATCTATATCTATAATAAAGAATAATAAAGTCGGACAACCACACTAATGAATAAATAAAATGACTGATGCCTACACTAATGCTAATGCCTACACTAATGCACACTGTACAAACACACACAAACACACACGCACACAAGCAAACGCAGGCACGCACGCACGCACACGCACACGCACACGCACACACACACGCACACGCACACACACACACACACACACACACACACACACACACACACACACACACACACTGCTGTATCAGAGCACTGAACATTAAAACATCCATTATTTATGAATTGCACAACTATGTTTGGCCAAAATCACCAACAGACTTATTTGCATAGTACGCATTCTGCTGGTACTTGTGGCTAAAACCATCATAATCATTTTGTGCTGTTACTGATGGTTACTTTCTGACTATGATGCACATTTTGTATATGTTTATTTGGTAATATCATATTCACTTCAAAACAATATTTCACATTCAACATAATTTCACGTTTACAATTTTTTAAACGTGACGCATTTCCCAAGTATTTGATTTATTTGATACATTAAATGCTTTGCTCATTACATTTGGCCTGGTTCATGTGTGAACCTGTGTGTGTGTGTGTGTGTGTGTGTGTGTGTGTGTGTGTGTGTGTGTGTGTGTGTGTGTGTGTGTGTGTGTGTGTGTGTGTGTGTGTGTGTGTGTATGTGTGTGTTTATCATTCACTGATTAAAGTAAATCTTGCTTCCAAAACACCACACACCTCAGGACTTTATTCATAAAGCTTTTATTATCATAATTTAGCTTGTCATTGTTTTGCACACAATATACTTCATGGCTACACAGTGATAAATCATGTGACCATAATCTAATAATCTAACTGATACTCAAGATAATCCAGTAAGGTTGTGCTTTTTAAATCTACTCACACATTTTCAGTTTTTACCACATGAACATGCCTCGGAGTAGAACATCCCTGTAAACGTCATAATAATCATACTGTAATTATTATTTTTATTATCATAATTCACTACCCAGAACATAATGCAAGAGAAGAAACAGCGTTTCCTTTGAAGGTATTTGCATGCAAAACAACACGTCATGCATCATCTGCTCTGGCCTTTACAAAAGAACGGACTAGTGATGCACACTCCACTGAGACCTGACTGGACTGCTCCCTTGTGCTGTATGGTGCTTGTTCTAACTGGTATGGTGCTTGTTCTAACTGGTATGGTGCTTGTTCTAACTGGTATGTTCCTTGTTCTAACTGGTATGGTGCTTGTTCTAACTGGTATGGTGCTTGTTCTAACTGGTATGGTGCTTGTTCTAACTGGTATGGTCCTTTTCCTAATATATATATTCTGTCGCACGGCGGGTGTCGCTGACCAAAAACAGCGGATCTACAGTATAAGCTCACAACGTGTCGCGGATGTGATGCGTTGTGGGCTTATAGATCTGCTGTTTTCAGTCTGCAACGCCCGTCGTACGATAAAGTGTAAATCAGCCTTAACTGGTATGATCCTTGTTTTAACAGGTAGGGTCTAATTGGTTTGGTTCTTGATGTAACTGGTTTTGTCCCTGACATGGTTAACTTGGCCTAACTTGTATGGTCCCTGCTCTAACTGGGCTAGTTGCTCTTCTATGTGGTTGATCACTGGTCTAACTGGTTTGGTCCCAACAGCAATTCATAAGACCAGCATGATGTAATTTCATTTCACCCAAATCTACCAATCTCCTATTGTTCTGCAATCCAGCAGCTTCCTTTCTTCTCACTAGCTGTGGAAGAGCATTTTACAGCAACGGTTTTGGATTAAATGTATCACTGAAGCATTTCCCACAGACTGAGGGGAGCATACGGTATTCATGTGGCATTGAGCAGCTGGAAGCTGTAAATGACAAAGAGGCTAAAGTGAGTTAACTTTCTGGTCGGTGTTATAGTATACATCAAAGAACAGCAGCCTGCTGTGAAAGTGATTGCACAATTCTGTCATCATCTCGGCGTTTATGAGTCTTCCCTTCAGGTAAATTCCTGTTGGACACCGTTTGGATCTTTTGACATAGTTTAAATGTGTGTTCCTGCAGGTGCGGGTCTAGGAGCTGTGCATCACTAGTGCAGATGACTCTACAAGGCAGCTGGCTACTTCAGCGTCGTCAGAGAATCCAAAATGCTTGTTTAACAACGTACGAACTTTATACGAAATTTAGCAAAATCTCAACAAACTCTTATAAAAACAAACTCAGAGTGCAGGAAACGGGAGAGAGGGAATGGGGGAAGGGGAGGGGTGGAGTGGTTCAAGGGTCATACATTCCTTCATTGATGGTCGTCATTTCCCCGAGTATCATGCTCACCGGCGGGGGAGGAAGCAGAGATTTGTGTTTGGTGCTGTCTCGTTGTGTTGCGTTATCTTTGTTATCTTATTGTGTCGTTTCATTGTGTTATCTTGTTGTTATGTCATTGTGTTTGTGTTATCACGTGTCATGTGTTATAGCGTGTTATCTCGTGTTGGCTAGTGTTATTTTGTGCTATCTGGTGTTATCTCGTCCTGTGGTCTCATTGTGTTATCTTTTTTTTTCTTACATTTTTATCCCACAATTTTGTAACCCATTTTTTCACCCAGTGCCAATTGCCTATGTAATCCTGGGCGCTACACTCCCTCTGCAGCCTAGGGAGAGCCTAGAGCCGAGCTCATGCCTCCTTCAATGCATGAGAGCTAGCAAGCCACTTCTTATCACCCGACAGGGGGGAGTTTCCCCGGTAGGATGTAGCGCGTGGAAGGAACACGTCTCGCTGTGTTGTCTGAAGTTGTCTCGAGTTGTCTTGAGTTCTCTGGTGTTGTCTCGCTGTGTTGTCTGAAGTTGTCTTGATATGTTTTCTCATTTTGTTAGCTAGTTGTGCTATCTCTTTGTGTCGTCTCAATGTGTAGCGCGGCTAGCGCCTTGTATTATTCTGTGTTGTGATGTACGTACTTTGCTAGGTACATGCGTATGACTGGATCACTTAAAGAAATCTAGATATTGGAAGTTTAAGGGACATCAATTAATCTCTCTGTCCACCTTTCTGCAGAAGTCTGATTTCAGTCAATAATTACACGAGGAGATAAAGTGTTGCATCGTGTAATTAAAGACGTTGAGAGAAAACGTGACAATATGTAAATCCCCAGTGTTCATTAATCCATTTGTACCACTCAGAGTGAACAAATTGATCCATCAACAATGAGGATTTGACCGTGTGGAGACACATTTGGTCTAGTCCAGGGGTCTTCAACAGGGGGTCCAGCACCCCTAGGGGGTCCTCAGAGTTACTACAGGGGGTCCGCCAAATCTTTGTGTGATAGGATTTTTTTTTTTACATTAACCACTTGAACCCTAGCATCCCTTTTCTGAGGAGAACTTTAGCCAAAAATAGCAGATCTACAAGCTCACAACAGCTCGCAGCGCGAGGCGTTGTGAGCTTGTAGATCGGCTATTTTTGGCAAAGAGTTATAGGTGTAGAGGGATAAAAGAGCAGAAAAAGTTAATCTGAAACACAATTTTAGACAATATAGAGGGGGTCCCTACTTCATCTCTCTCAGCTAGGGGGTCCTTGGCCTGAAAACGTTGAAGACCCCTGGTCTAGTCTCACATTGCCAGATGATCGGAGAGCTCCCCGTACGTACCGATATGTCTGGGGACTCTAAATGCTACAGTAGGTAGTTGTTGGAACAGCAGTGATAGAACGGCCGCTAACAAACCTTCTCCAGGTGCTTTGAAAATCACTCATGTCACTGCCCCAATATGAAGGACCAGCCTAATATAAAGACTGTATATTGGTTAAATTGCGTCCACTCAGTTTTAAGAGAGATTGTCCATTGTCCATTGTCCAGAGATCTCCATTTGAGCGAAGCGTTTCGAGAGTAACTTGTGAGTCTATGTTTGGTCATAAATATTACAGCCATGATGTTCCGGTGTAGTCAAGTAGTTGTGCAGTGTTGTGTGTCCGTGTGGACGTGTGCATTTCTTACATCCTCGCTGTACAGAGTCTGAACGGCAACGTTCGCTTTCGTGAGTTCAAGCCCCTAACGGGCTCCGCATGCACAACAGCGAATAAACCAAAGTTCAAAACAAACAGGAAAAAACAGTAAACATTTTTCTTTCAAAGTCCACAAAGACCTCGGGCCGCTCTCCGGGGTTCATGTTGTGTGTTTTTGTGTCCATAAGGTCAGTTAGGGGGTCATTCAGGGGTCGTTCGAGGTCATCGGGGGTTGTGCAGAGAGGGCGTTAGGGGTCGTCAGTGGCCAAAGGACAGGGAAGAATGGTATTCACTGGGCACCTTGGGCTTTATGCCCTTACTGTTGTAGTAGTCCACCACCTGATTTGGCACTTCAGCCAGGACGGTCTTCGCTAAAGCAGCGGGCGATGCCTGTAGTGGGGAGGGTGGAGGGGGGTGGAGAAATCACATAAACATTTCATATCGGACTGACAAGTGTCCAGATTATTAAACCCAATGGCTGGATGGATGGACGGACGGACGGACGGACGGACAGACAGACAGTATTTAACCATTACTGTACAACTGGTATTAACACTATTTTTTTTTTTTTTCACTTGAAATTTTTATTAATTTTTGTACACACAAACATACATTGTACAACACAAAAAATGAAACAAAAACCCCCCCCAAAAAAAGAACGAGACATAAAAAACAAGACAAAAAACTAAACCTAAAAAGACAAACATTTCGAAACCAACAACTGACTATACATATGTCTTTTTGTTACAGTGTTACTTCATTCAAATAGAGTTCTTGTAGAATATCCATTTTGCCCATTTCTTTTCCATCTGTGTTTCCTGGAGTCTCAGACGATGTGTCATATTTTCCATCACATAAATTTCCTCCACAAGCTCTTCCCAATGTTTTTGAGTGGGTATGTCCACCTGTCCCCATTTCCTTGTGATGTTTTTCTTCCCTGCTGCCAATAAAATCCTGACTAAATACCTGTCCTCCATCCGTACCTTTCCTGATTCTAAGTCACATAAATATAAAACTTTACTGTCCATAGGTACCTCATATCCCAATATCTTCCGGAGTTGTTTATGTATCATTTTCCAAAAAGATTCAATTTTATGACATTTCCAGAAGACATGCGAGTGATCCACATTCGCCTCTCCACACTCCCTCCAGCATTGAACTTGTTTATTTAACTGTTTACTCTTCATTTTTGGAGTTATAAAGAACCTGATCAAATTTTTCCAGGAGAACTCCCTCCAGACCCATGAATTGGTGGAGGTTTGATGTGTCATCCACATATTCACCCATTCTTTTTCTGTAATTTCTATATCAAGTTCCGTTTCCCATTTTTCTTTTATATAATCAGTTGTATGTTTACTATTTATAAATTTTCGGTATAATCCGGAAATAACCCGAACCTCTTTTCCTGTGTATGCGTTTATCATCATTTGGACCACACCATTCACTTCTCCAGAGGGTGTTTCCTGAATTTCCTTTGTATAATAGTCTCTTAGTTGTAGGTACCTATAGAATTCGTGTTTATTTAGATCATATTTATCGCTTAGTTCCTTAAAGCTCTCCAACTGCCCCTTTGTCACCAAAGTACACCATGCTGTCATGCCCTTATTCTGCCACTGTTTAAACCCTTTATCATATTCCGCCGGTTTGAAGGTACTATCTGCAGCTATCCATTTTAATATTTTTATTTCTTCTTTTAGTTTGTATTTTTTAACTATTTTAAACCAAATCTCCAATGTAAATAATGTAATTGGGTCGATGAGATGCTTCTTTTTCTTAAAATATTCAATGTCTCCTAAGAAACTCTGAATTGGTTTATTCTCAACTTCCTTCTCCATTTCTTTCCATTTGGACTCATAGTTAGGGTTACACCAACATACAGCATACCTCAGTTGAGCAGCTTCATAGTACATTTGTAAGTTGGGGAGACTCATCCCCCCTATCTTTTGGCAGTTTGAGAGTCAGGAATTTAACTCTAGGCTTTTTACCTCCCCATACAAATCTGGACAACAGTCTATCCCATTTTGTAAATTGGCTTTGGGGGACCTCTACTGGCAGAGCCTGGAACAGGTATAACAACCTAGCCAATATATTTATTTTCACTGTCTCAATTCTAGAGTTAAGGTCCAGTGGCAATGTTGTCCATCGTTCTATATCTTTTTGGATTTTCTGATCTATTCCGGTGTAGTTGGCCTTATACAGTGTGGACATACTTTTAGTAATGTTAACTCCCAGATATTTAATACTTTTTTGATTCCAGTTGAAGTCAAAAGATTCCTTTATGTATGCATTTGGGGTATAATTCAATGCCAAAATCTGTGTTTTGGATATGTTGACCTTGTAGCCAGATAGGTGCCCAAATGTTTCTAATATATTGCCTAGCACAGGGAGTGAATCATTGGGTTTTCCGAGGAATGTTATTATATCATCGGCAAAAAGCCCGATCCGATGTTCTCTGCCATGGACCTCAACTCCATGTATACCCACATTTTGTCTCACCGCCTGTGCTAGGGGTTCTATGAAAAAATCGAACAAGGCGGGAGAGAGGCAGCACCCCTGGCGTGCTGAGCGCTGTAGATAGAATTTTTCTGACAAACTTCCATTGATTTTAATTCTCGCTGAGGGCTGCTGATATAATGATCTTATACTATGTACCGCCTCTTTGCTAAATCCAAATCTTGTCAGCACTGCATATAAGAACTCCCAAGAGACCCGATCATAGGCCTTGTCCGCGTCAATACTTACTAATAGTGCACTTGTATTCGTCCTCTGTACCTTATCTACAATGTGTATAGTTCTTCTAATACTATCATGGGTCTGGCGCCCTCTAATAAACCCAGTCTGATCTTCGTCGATCAGGTCTGTCATGAGATCCGCCACTCTTTTGGACAGAATTTTCGTATACATTTTATAATCTACATTTAAAATGGATATTGGCCTATAGCTGCCACATTGCACCTTATCTCGCCCCTCTTTTAGTAAAACTGTAATTATTGCCTCTGACCATGAGGTTGGGATTTTGTGTTTTTTTAATGTCCAGTTAAAAGAAGCTAATAGTAAAGGTGCCAGCTCTTCCCTATACATTTTGTAGAATTCTGCAGGGAAACCGTCACTCCCTGGTGATTTGTTATTCTTAAATGAGCTGATTGCCTCCAATACCTCCTCCATTGTAATGCTTGCTGTTAATTTATCATTTTGTATTTTCCCAATTGAAGGCAGATCTAATTGTTCCAAATATGCTCTCATTTCTCCCTCCTCTACTTCCTTGGGTTGTGAGTATAAGTCCTCATAATAGTTTTTAAATATTCTCTCTATTTGTTCCGGTATACATGTCAGTTCTTCTGTCTGAGGATCTCTAATTTGACATATGTTACTCAATACCTGTTGTTTGCGTATTCGCTTTGCCAATAATTTGGTGGCCCTTGATCCAGCTTCATAATAGTTTTGTCTGAGGAACCTGTTATTTTTTTCAACCTCGTCAAGTTGTGTCTCTTTTATTTTTGTTTTCAGTTCTTGTATTAGTTTGTATACCGCCTCTTTTTTTGTTATCTGATATTCTTGTTCTAGCCCCCTCAATTTGTCATTGTTTTTCCTGTAGATTTCTAACTTAGCCTTTTTTACTATTACTGATTCCAGTATCAATTTACCCCTCAGGACCGCTTTCATGGCATCTAGGACTACTGTCGGGTCCACCTCTTCATTATCATTTTCCTCTATATATCTTATTAACTCAGCTTTGATATTCTCCCTCCGTTGCTCATTGTTCAACATTCCCATATTAAGTCTCCAGATTGTTTGACGTTTCCTGTTGTTCAATCTCAATTTCAGAGACACTGGATTATGGTCTGATACATCCGCCCCTCCAATCTCGCATTCAGTAACTCTATGACTCTCATCTGTGTTTATGAAAAACTGGTCTAATCTAGAATGCACTTTGTGTGCTGCAGAGTAATGTGTAAAGTCAATTACTAAAGGGTGAAGATATCTCCATATATCTATCAGTCCCATCTCCTTTAGTGATGTATTTACAAATTTAGCTAATTGAGTTTTCCCCCTTTTTAAACTTGACGTATCTTTTTTATCACACAAAACCGTATTAGTATCTCCTCCACAGATCAAAATTCCATTTGATTCCAAGGCTATGATATCAAACAAGGATTTGAAAAAAATCTTATCACTTTCCGGAGGTGCATATATATTTACCAAGGTTACCGGTTCATTATCTAGTTTTCCTTTCACTATAATATACCTCCCCTCTTTATCCTTAATTTCCTTTTCAAATGTAAAATTAATTGTATTAGATATAAAAATTATAACACCCCTTCTAGGACCTTTTCTATATGAACTATAATATGAATTCCTATAGCCAAATCTTTTTAATTTCTCATGTTCCGTTTTTGTTAGATGAGTCTCTTGTAGGAAATATACCTGCATTTTTTTCTTTTTTCAGTTTTGTCATCACCCTTTGTCTTTTTATCGGAGAATTAAGACCATTCACATTCAGTGACATTATCCCAACCACATTAGTCATCAAAAAACCTCATTTCTCTTCTTGTTACATATAACACTTGTACCTTCATCCCGTAATGTTTACATCTAGTTGTCAGTTTCATACACTTAAAACAAAAAACATAAAACACATAAATTAACTTCCACACACGGGGTAAAACCTCCGTGACCCCTAGACCCTCATAATAGGGTGCGGGGGTAAGCCCCGTCTTACACGGGGGCTGGTATTAACACTATTAATCAAAATTGCACCTTGTATTAACCATATTAAGCCACATTAAACTGTATGGTATTAACAACATCAAACCATATTAAATCTGGTATTAAGGTGATTCAATTAGATGACACTGGTACTGTATCAACAATATTACACCCAATTGCACCGTGTATTGACAATATCAAGCAATACTGCAACTACACCAGATTACAGTTGGTAGAAACATAGCTAGTTTTAAGAAACAATCCAAGTTGCCAGTAACCTTTTTTTAATGATCTGCCTGTACCGTTGGTTTGTTTCCTTCTGTGTAATTATTGCAGTTATTTTTGCAATTATATAGAATTGAGAAGCATTACTATTACACTGTGTTACTAATGTGGACATAATGCATCTCTCAGGCTGTGTTGAGTTTGGATGAAGGTCTATTTATTTATTTTTATCATCTGCATGTGTCTGTGACAATTGTGTCTGCAGGGGGAGAAGATGACAAGGTGCCAGAGAAAGTGAAGTGAACTACAGCAGTGATTATATATATATATATATATACATATATATATATATAATATATAATTTCATGGTATTTTTTTTCTTTAACAGCTTGGGGAAACAGGTGTTTTCATTGTGATATCAAGCCTGAACACAATGGATTGATTCATCATTAAAATAAACATGCTCTGGAAATGCGTGCGGCCCACCCATATGACCACTTAACACCGCAGGCGTGTTGAGAAATAGCAGATCTACAAGTTCAAAAATGTGTTTTCACAAAAGTTTGAACCTTTTTGAAATATGTGAGTACTTTTACTTTGGTCGCATTGTTACTGGAATACGTGAGCATACACTACACCAGTGGTTCTCAAACTTTTTCATGTCAACGACCCCCAAATTGATATATATTTGTCCGCGGACCCCCATCTGAAAATGTTTTGAGCCAGGGACCCCCAGAATAGAAAAATTGTGTTAAAAAATTCCAAATGTTAAAAAATATCAGATCTACAAGCTCGCAGTGTGGCACGAAGTGACGCGCTGTGAGCTTGTATATCTGATATTTTTTGAATAGCCAACTTATAAATGGATAAAGTGGTTAAAATGATTGTGATGTTACATTAACTACTTTTGCTGGGGAACCCCTGGAACCTCCCCCAAAGACCCCTGGGGGTCCCCGGACCCCACTTTGAGAACCAGTGCAGTACACGTGTGAGCTTGTCCATCGGCTATTTTCAGCAGCAGATTTTCCCTCAATAACAGAAAACAGAAAAGTCACTAGTATAGAGCCCTGAGGGACTCAAGGTCAACCTTACAGGGTTTAAGTGGTTAAACTTTTCACAGAACAGAAACAGTCAAAGATACGGTATCTCCACCATGTGCATAAGCATGGGGGGGGGGGGATACCAACAGTAATCCTCATTATCAAATTCAAACACTAGGAAATAATCTGGAGTTTGGGAAGGGGGTTCGCAAGTATATTGCCTTCAATGACCAAATTCCCTTATGGAATTCTGGAAAACTGCCTTTCCAGGGCTGCCTTTCCTTATCGAAGACTCGATAAGGAAAGTCAGCTGAGTGGGTAGAGGAAGCCGTCTGGGAATCGGAAGGTCGCCGGAAGCATAAAAGTCATGTCCCCTCCCCCAGGGAACAGTAAATACTCTCTTACTCCCGAAACAAGCCCTAGGAAAAGGGAAGTCATATCTGTTGATAACATTTAGAAGGTCATTTCTGTCGAGAAGAAAGCATCGCTCACTGACTATTTTAAAACATAAAAAGGGATACAATTGTAAACATGTGCCTTTGTACTTGTCCTTCTGCACACCCCCCCTCCCAAAAAATTATATATATATATACATATATATATACATATATATACATATATATATATATATAGCCTGCAGTACCACCACGGGTCATGGTGGTCATTGCAGTACCATCACGGGCCAAGACACCATCACACCAGAATGAAATGTTTGGAGCAGGGGAGTCTGGTGCAACGCTCAGGTCCTGGACCTGGTGAGACGAAGGAGGAGCCCGGCCAGGAGTCAACCCACAGAGCCTAGTCCCTCCACGTGCCAGAGCCTCCCCGAGTCCCGGCAGAGTATTTCCGGAGAAGCGGACTGAGTGGCCCTGTCTTGCCCTATAGGACTGACCGTGGGTAGCTACTGGGACGTAAGTCGAGGCTTGATCAACCTTGGCTGGGTCACCTGGGGGAGGGTGTATGTTGCGAGACCCGAAACATCCTATGACCCCAGGCTACAACACTGATGATACGTCCCAGGTGCATCCATGTGATGTTTTTCGTTATAGTTATTCTATTTATAGTGGCTCATAGGAATTTATAGACTACGTGACAACCAGGAATAGACTGGTGACCACCGGAGAGTCGGGTGACAGCCGGAATCTAGACGGCATCCGGGAGCAGTTTGGGTTGGCGCCCCAGTCTGTGTCTTCCGTGAGGAAGAAGCCCAACAAATCCACGGTGAGGCCTTTGGGAGGACCATTCAAGTAAGACGCAAGGGAGCCTGCAGTACCACCACGGGTCATGGTGGTCATTGCAGTACCATCACGGGCCAAGACACCATCACACCAGAATGAAATGTTTGGAGCAGGGGAGTCTGGTGCAACGCTCAGGTCCTGGACCTGGTGAGACGAAGGAGGAGCCCGGCCAGGAGTCAACCCACAGAGCCTAGTCCCTCCACGTGCCAGAGCCTCCCCGAGTCCCGGCAGAGTATTTCCGGAGAAGCGGACTGAGTGGCCCTGTCTTGCCCTATAGGACTGACCGTGGGTAGCTACTGGGACGTAAGTCGAGGCTTGATCAACCTTGGCTGGGTCACCTGGGGGAGGGTGTATGTTGCGAGACCCGAAACATCCTATGACCCCAGGCTACAACACTGATGATACGTCCCAGGTGCATCCATGTGATGTTTTTCGTTATATATACATATATATATATATATATATATATATATATATATATATATATATATATATATATATATAGCCTAGTATAGCCTAGACTACATATAGCCCAATAACCTGTCAGAAATGAAAGACTTTGATATGAATATGTAATATTGACTACACAGTAAAGAACACCCTGGCCAACTACTCTTATCAATGCATTTTAACCACATGAAACCTCACGTTCTTATTATGGGCATGAATTTATTTACTAAGGTCACTATTGACTACTATGCTGTTCAAC
This sequence comes from Gymnoscopelus braueri, assembly GCF_963280865.1. Lineage (NCBI taxonomy): Eukaryota > Metazoa > Chordata > Actinopteri > Myctophiformes > Myctophidae > Gymnoscopelus > Gymnoscopelus braueri. The sequence goes on along the minus strand of NC_137605.1, from coordinate 54,032,325 downwards.
CTAACTGCTATCTACACATGCACACACACACACACACACACACACACACACACGCACACGCACACACAGGTTCCCTGCATGCCTTTATACACTCCAACCATGTTTCCAATTCTAAATGTGTGAACTGGAACATTGGATACCAGCCAAAAAATAATAAGGTGTTAAATAATTGAATCACGTTAGAATTTATATGCCTACCTCAAGAGACCCACTTGTCACATTCAGAGCACCGAAAATTAAAAACAACTCGGTTCAACCAAATCTTCTCTGCAACAACTCTAGACAAAGAGACATGTCTATCTTGATTAACATATCATTAATACTGCTGAACCATAACACTATTATCACAGATCCAGAGACGGGAGATGAATTATCCATAACACATCCATCGTTTCTCTAACTCAACAATCATAATAGGGGATGATAGGTGAGTTTAAGACGGTTCTCGACAGGGGACACGTGTAATATTACAGCAACATCAAGCTGTCAGTCAACATTAAACAATAGATCTCAATAGATCAATACAGCCTGTGGGCCCTGATGAAGGCTCGGTTTGGTTTGAAATGTGTTGTTGGTCATCTTGAGTTATTTTTTGCTTTAATAAAGGCTTTTTAATCGTTCAATGTTCCACCTTGGATCTTTAAACTCTCCTGAAGTACTCTGCATTTAGTTTTTTCTACAATGGAAAGGAACTTAAACTCAGAATCAGAATCAGTTTATTGTCACTTCCACAATACACACACTAGGCAGGCATACAGGGGAGCAAAATAACTTTCTGCACAACTCATTGTGTTTCACATTTAAAAACAATACACACATAAAAAAAGAGGCAAAGCCGTTTAAAAACATTAAAAAGTAGAGAGAGCAGACAACATTGGTAAAAAAAAGTGCTGATGCATTAAAAGTGCAATATACTGTAGCTACAGTAGCCTACTATTCAAAAGTGCTATTCATCTCTCAAGATGTTGGTGATCTAAGCCCTGCTTAAGAGAACCTATTCATGTGCAGTGTATTATTCTGTGTATCATAATTGAGTGTGACTTCAGCCCAGTTGAAGACTAGACACCCCACTGCCGCTACGATAAGAAATTGCCTCGGTGAAAGTTGGCACTCGCATCATTTAACAGCTAATGAATATACTGTACATATACTTCTCGACACTTTATCACACATGTTAAGGTTTTGATTAGTTTTTTGCTAGCAACTCATTCATACCAAACATTACCAATGCAAAAATCCACCCGCTGTGCTGGGTGATGAGTTTGAGCACGCAGCCTCGTTAGACAGTCGATTAACCTCAGCTGAATTCAATAAGTGACTCAATGATTGCTTCCCTGCAGCATTATTTAAACACTTCTGACAAACCATGTCACGGCTATTTATCAGAATGAGAGTGTACAAATGGAACCAAATGGACCCTTACGGGTCCATTTGGTTCCATTTGTACACTCTCAGAGTTACACACCCATAAGGGGCCATTTGGAACCCCCTCAAGGAACCATGAGGGTACCTGGACCACACTTTGAGACCCACTGGTGTAGCAGAGTGTTTCCAGTGAGCCAACATGCACAATATCAGCACCCTGACTCTGTTTGACCAGAATTGAACAGAGCCTTAATTAGCATCAAGAAGGAAGTAAGGAAGGGGCCCAATTTATTTCTGTTGTGCATAGAGCCTATTCCCATTGAGACAACCTCTGCGCACTTAAGAAAACCCTTGCCGACCCGAGTCTAAGGGTCGGCAACCTCTACTATTAAAAGAGACAGTTTAGGACAAAGACGATAACAATAATAATCTGTATGGAGCCACAACACATTATAATGAGGTGCCGTAACACAGTTTATTAAGTCTAAATTAGCCTTTCAACACTACTAATAGGCCTAAATCAGCATGCATTAACATGCATACAGTACATACAGTATGACAGAATACAGAGAGGACCCAACTGCAAATGAGAGGCAGAACAGTGGAGAAAGTTCTCTGGAGATTTGGGCTGGAAACTCCCGCTGGCAGGAGGAGAAAGAGGCCACTGAGAAGTCTGAGAGAATAGATGCTCTGATGTGTTAATGAACAATTCTACAGACAGCAAGACGCAGGTCTTACTTTCTCCTGAGCTGTACCACTAAACAAGCAGCACGTAGTGGAGTTTGGGATTCTTTAACCTGTTAAGACCTGAGGCCCATTCTAAAAATGTCATCTAAGCAGTGGCTAACAGTTTTCTGAAAAATGTATGTTGCTACATCAGTGGTTCTCAAACTATTTAATGTCAAGGACCCCCACAATTCTATGTATTTGGCTGCAGACATCCATCTCAAAATATGTTGTTCCAGGGACCCCCCCAGAAGCAAATAGTTGAGTTAAAAATGTTTGCTTTAAAAAACATTATATATTCAAATGTGTTTGCTTTAAAAACACATTATATTCAAAGATTTGCACACATTTTCATGATAAAAAAAAAAATAGCAGATCTACAAGCTCATAGCTTATAGCGCGGCACAAAGTGCTGCGCTATAAGCTTGTACATCTGCTATTTTTGAATAGCCAAAGTATAAAATGACACAGATGCTATGCTTTCCCGGTTTTAATGGGTTAAAGTACATTTGCTCTGCTTTCTGTAGTATAGTTCTGAAAGATCTCGCACTTTTCTCTCTCTCTCTCTCTCTCTCTCTCTCTCTCTCTCTCTCTCTCTCTCTCTCTCTCTCTCTCTCTCTCTCTCTCTCTCTCTCTCTCTCTCTCTCTCTCTCTCTCTCTCTCTCTCTCTCTCTCTCTCTCTCTCTCTCTCTCTCTCTTCCCCAGCATGCAGATCCAGAGCCACATGCGGTTATTTAGCCTCTCTCTCAAGTGGCTCCCTGCTGTGGCTTCGTGAGAACACACTGAGAGAGGCTATAGGCATGGCATCGACGGGCCAATGTGACAACAGAGAGTTGCTGTAATTAGTCATGTGCCGCCTGAGGAGGAACTCCAGTTTGAAACGTGTTTACCTGTGTTGCATGTACAGCATGTCGACAGCCGTTTGGGTATCCTTGCCCTTAACCCATTTAGACCGGGAACGCATCTCTGTCATTTTAGATGTCTCTGGCTATTCAAAAATAGCAGATCTACAAGCTCATAGCGCGGCACCGAGTGCTCGCTATGAGCTTGTGGATCTGCTATTTTTTTTTTGAAGATTGAAGATTTTTTAAAGCGAATATTTGTTGCTGTCAAATGTCTCAACGAATGTCTTAATTTTTCGGAAAAACTATTGTTGCTATATCAGTGGTGCTCAAACGTTTTCTGGTCAAGGACCCCCAAAGTTATATGTATTTGGCCACCGATCCCCATCAAAATATGTTATTCCAGGGACCCCCCAGAAGCAAAGATTTGAGTTAAAAAATGTTTCAAAGATTTCGCTATTCAAAAATAGCAGATCTACAAGCTTGTAGCGCGGCACTCGGTGCTGCACTATGCGCTTGTAGATCTGTTATTTTTGAATAGCCAAAGTATAAAATAATGGTTCAAGTGGTTACACAGATGCGTTCCCGGTTTGAATGGGCTATGGTGCTGGTTGAACTCTGCTGCGTCGCATGAGAGAGCACAAATAAATATGTTGCAGCATTTTAGGAGCCTCCTATTTCATAAGGTATGTCGGTCCCGCGGGCATAACACGGGCACCGTTCGACTGTGTGACCTCAAACCTGGCGTGAGTGTTGCAGATGACGAGTGGGTGTACGGTAGCGAGTGGGAATTCGGTCGGATCGAGGGTTCGGAGAAAAAAATAACAAAAAATAATATATGTGTCTGTCTGTCTCCGGTTCTGTGGAGTATGCACACAATATCTGTGTCTTTACCCTGCTGTATCTACAGTATTTTCTCTTCCCTTGTAACTGTATCTTAACTTGGTCAATAAAGGTCTAATCTCGGTGCTGGGCCGTATCGTGACAGTCCAGGCACCCTAGGCTGCAATGAACAACCTGACAGCGTGTCGCGGGTTCGACTCCGTTCCCGACGACCTTTGCTGCGTGTCACTGCTGCGGCTTATCCAACGGGCTTGAGGTGCTGAAGCACAGGGCACCAACCTGGGGGGGGCACCAAACAGTGTGAAGAAGAAGAAAAAACGGCGAAAATCTGTGAAATTTAGAAGAAGCAACCCCCCCCCCCGTTGACAAAAAGGGGGGGGGGGGGGCACAGAACCGGGTCCAGGCACCGGGCACCACGAAGGGTTAATCCGCCCCTGCGTGTCACCCCCCATCTGTCTCCCCATTTCCTGTCAGCATACTTTCTCTCTAAATAAAGGCATAATAAGCCCCCCAAAAATCTTTGTAGTTCTAATCTCATTTTATTTTATCTTAAAACTGGTATAGCATAAATGGGTGCTTTGTTCCCGAGTGGGCCAGTGCCCGTTTATGAATAACCCACTGATTGTATAATCTAACATTATTATAGTAACGGGAACTGCACTGGGTATGGGAGCAGCGAGTACTTACAGGAGGTAGGCTACAATGTGTATTGCAGCGGTCCATTTGGTTCCATTTGTATACTGTCAGAGTTAAGGAGGGTATTTGAAATTGAAAAGTTTGAGAAACACTGTGTTAAATAACTTGACCATACATGATGGCCTAATCCTGTCTCACAGATGCAGGCTATATGATGCACTGTCTTCATGACATGGGGAAACAATAGCCAAGCTCAAGTTGAAAAACATCTTTCTCTTCACATCAACTCCTCAGGCGCACATGCAAATGCTCGGTGTTCTGTTACTTTTACTTTACCGCAGGCGATAAGTGGCCTGCTCAATGCTTGATGGCTGTCACTTTCATGTCCGTCACTGGCGGAGTACAGTCATTTTACCACACACGCACACACACGAAAATTGGACAGTCCTGCCTCAAAACACTGCTCTAGAAAGCACTGTGTAAAATATAAAAAGTCCAGTTTCTTTGTAGAGTCAGGTCTAGAAAGAACTGTCAGAAAGTCCATTCCTTAAACACTCCATGAAGGTCAGGTCCATGCACCCTCAAAAACACTAGTCACTAGTTAGTCCATCTATTCTAAGCTGAGTTCCCTGTCCAAAGCAGCTTTTTCTCCAGGGCTAAGGCAGGAGAAATTCCCTCACCAAACACCACAGCTCAATTAGAGTCTCAGACCTCTGCCCCAAAGAGGCCAGTGGAAAAGTCTACGGCATGTGCCTTCATTTCTCCTCCAGGCTGTTGAAGGCAGGTGATGTGTTTGATCCTCGCCACACTTCTCTCTATGCTGAAAAAAGGAGCTTGAGGCATTCATCAGTATGATGGAGGGAAAGTGTGATCTCATTAAGTTACTCACCCCCCAAACAGTGTGTGTGAGTAAGATTTGCTCTTTGCTGCAAGAAGGAACATAGCTCCGTACGCATTTCTTGTGCATGCTGCCATTAGGCCAAGAAAGTAAGTCTAGGCCAAGGAAGTAAGTCTAGTTTATTTTTCACCTTATGTTTTTATTTTTTATTTTAAAATGGTGCCCGAATATGGACATCACAGACATGACGTCTGTGATGTCTGAAGCTATGTGGTTACTACTATCAGGATAAGATCCCTCATAAAGACCACACTCAATCTGTCTGATTGGGACATTTGTTTTGACCTTGACTGTGGATTGAATGGGGCTTGTTATCACCGTTATCCCATAGCTATGGTCCAGTCCAGTAGGTCCCTACTGGCCTACCAGGAGGCTCTGGTATAGGCTGTTATCAGCCACTCCTTTGGGTGATTCAACACATGTGCTGTCACGTGACCTATCTTCTGATTGGTTGAAATGAAAGATCTGGAACAGGCCGTTTCTACCAAAAAGGGGGCGGAGTCACATTGACATACAGCACAAAACCCCATTCCAGCACCTGCCTCGGCGGCGTGCAGTGTTGATTTTGTCGACTAAAACTATGACCAAATCCAAACCTGCGTGTATCTAACCTCCCTGAACTACTCCTTGAGCTCAAATGTGACTCCTCATGCACTCTCTTTAATTTATATAAAATCGATGTTACAATTCCAGTCTTGTCCCGTATTGATGTACTCCTGGTTAAAACATGGCAATGTTTCCCTAATCTTGATAAACAGACGGTGGTTGGCCGCTACGTTGAAATATAATCCACTGAAGATGGAACTCCCAGCTTCACTGGATCAATGTTTATCAGAAATCCATGCAGGGTTTGATTTGCTGGAGGATGCCTCTATTTATTTATTTTTTAAATATCAAACCCTGTTGAGATATATTCCCCTGAAGATGGATAAGACTCAATAAAGCATTTTATTAAATCCATGAAGGCTGGTTTATCATAAATCCATGGATGTGTGAAACACAGTATACTGTAAACATAGAACACAAACTGCCATCCCATCAGCAAACAAACACTGATAATAATATAATATTGTGATGAGTGGCGGGTTTATGAGCTGAATGAAAAGTTATGACAGTGACTTTCTAAAGCAATGGTTCTCAAACTTTTTTTTATTTCAAAGACCCCCATAACTAACAAGTTATGGGGGTAACTTCAGAGTTGCAGACCTCTAAGGGTCCATTTGCAACCCCCTCAAACCGGTCGTAGCCCCGGGCACCACAAAGTAGTGTTGATTTTGACAGCACATTTTGATTCAGTTTTAGTCATAGTCTTTTGAATCAAATTCAATTTAGTTTTAGTCATATTTTAGTCATCTGAAATGTTTTACTGTTAGTCTAGTTTTAGTCGACTAAATATCATAAGCTTATTAGTCGACTAAATCTACAGTTGATTTAGTCGACTAAAATGTATTGTGGCGGTGCCTTGATGGTGTCGTAATGGCTGATTTTACACTTGGTTGTATGCTGAAAATAGCCGATCTACAAGCTCATTTTTCGTCATAGTTTTAGTCGACGAAATCAACATTGCCACGAAGGGTTAATCCGGCACATGAACATTATAACACCGTTTAACGCCGTACAACGCTGGCACGCCAAACCATTCTGAGTACAGAATGGAGGGGTGCTGACTGTAATTACCACCATTGTTTAACTTTATGGTGTCTTCCAAAAACAGAGTATCCTGATCTTAACCGAACAAAACTCTTGTCTGTCCGACTCCTCATCCATTTGTCTCCTAAGGGGGTTCACCAATCGATCTGAACCTGCACATGTGCATTGAACGTTGGCATGCGCAGGGGGTTCTTTAAGCTGTTTATTAGCACCGTTGCCCCGGGCTATGGGATCTATAGATGCAGTGGGAGGCTTCAGGCCTACAGTACACACACTCACACTCACCTGAGAGAATGCCCACAGAGAGAGAGAGGGAGAGAGAGAGAGAGAGAGAGAGAGAGAGAGAGAGAGAGAGAGAGAGAGAGAGAGAGAGAGAGAGAGAGAGAGAGCTGGCAAATACATTGCAAAGTTATAAATTACTTTGTTTTAAACACATGGCAAGCAACAGACAGAGTAAGGCTGTTGCATTTGTTCACCTTAGTGGGGCTATTTGTTGTCACAGTTGTAGTGTTTGGGTGCGTACATCCACAGGCATGGACAAAATAGTGTAGAAGAGCACATGGTTCTTAAACTTTTGGAAGTCAAGGACCCCCAAAACGATCGTGTATTTGGCTGAGGATTCTGATCTCAAAAATATTTTCTCCAGAAGCAAAAGATTTGGGTTAAAAATGTTCAAAAAAAATTGCACACATGTATTTTTCAAAGATAGCAGATCTACAAGCTTGTACATCTGCTATTTTTGAACAGACAAAGTATAAAATGTGGTTAAAGTGGTTAAAATTATTGTGACGCTATATTAAAAAATGTTGCTGGGGACCCCCTGGGGACCAAGCCCCCCCACCCCCCAAGGACCCCCACTTTAAGAACCAATGGTTTATAGTGCAAAATAAATGTTTAAATGTGTGAAACACAACAACCCATTCCCCATAACACATTCCCCGTAACAAATAATAACACAATAAAACAGCACCAGAAGAATAAATGTCAGTGAGTGTACGCCCAGAGGAATGCCCAGAAGTGCTGCTGAGCTGGTTAACTCCTTCAATCCGGGAATGCATCCATGTCACTTAAGACTTCTTTGGCTATTAAAAAATAGCCATAGCCATAGCTCATAGCTCGGCACTGAGTGCCGCGCTATGAGCTTGTAGATCTGCTATTTTTGAAAAAGAATTGTGAAAATGTGTGCAAATATTTGAATTTATATATATAAATTTTTAACTGAAATCTTTGCTTCTGGGGGTCCCTGGAACAAAATATTTTGAGATGGGGGGGGGGGGGGGTCCACGGACAAATACATATCATTTTGGGACATGAAAAACGTTTTAGAAACACTGATAGTATAGCAACATAAGTTTTTTTTGTAAAAAAATAAAATAAAACCTGTTTAGAAGACAAATCCCGAGAAGCAAAGATTTGAGTTAAAAATGTCCGCTTTAAAAATACATATATATATTCAAAGATTTGCACACATTTTCGAGATTGCTAATGGTTATAGCTAAAAATCTAAAATGACACAGTATAATGTGTTTCTGGATTGAATGGGTTAACAGCCCGGGGCACCATAATATTTAACTGCAAA